>NW_015633551.1:196849-200301 GCF_001515625.1 Sinocyclocheilus rhinocerous
ATATATATATATATATATATATATATATATATAGGCTATATACATTCAAATGAACATGGCAACATTGTTTTATAAAGTATATGCGTTCATATGTGCTTTATTTTCACTGGAGGAAACTTGTGGTGTGATGAGGGGTGAACGCAGCGAAAACTTAGGCTACAGTAGATGGGGAACCGATTGCTCCCACGTGATATTTTGTAAACTGTATTTATGACAAAGAACTGCACAGATGCAGATATTATAACAATCTATCGATAAACGCACACCTTGTAGCGATGCCCATGCCCCTGACATAGACTATATATTTAATAACAAGTGAAAATAATTTTAAATAGTGTATATCGTAATTAATATTTATAAACAATGACAGTCATTTGACTGTTTTCAGGATTGTCCTCATTTTCTGTAACATGTTTTTGTTTTATTAAAGATCGTAGACCCTCACATGCCACGAGTGGGGTGCCAGCACAATGGAGTCTCTATCCCAATGCCCCCGCTGGACGTTCTACGGTTCGGAGAACAGATGCAGTACAAGTCTGAAGAGAAACTTTACCTCGTTCTCTTCTTCGACAACAAACGTAGCTGGTGAGATTTACAAGCTAATTATTGGTGTTTGTCAAGTCAAACATCACTATTACTATTGCACACTTGCCTACTTGATTTGAGCAAACTAAGTATTTAACATCTGCAGTTAACTTGTAACTTGTCCTTGTTTGTACTACAGACATGAATGATAACCATGTATAACCAATGGTAACCTTGTATTCTAAAAAGGTTTTGACACTAAAATGTTACATACCATTTAAAATTCACAATTCCAATTTTGATAACAGCAAAAACTAATAGCCTTATTAATGTAAAATTCAAACATTGTTAAAGACAATTAAACAGTCAGTAATAAACTAAGAGTAAATAAACAAATGACAAGCAACAGCACAAATACAATAGAACAAAGATACAAATGAAATGAACAGACTTTCAGGTAAGGATAACAAAAGTATTTAGGTATTGCCATTGGGCAGCATTTTCAAGCCCTGATACTGCATGTCAACATCATAAATAAGTAAATAAATAAATAAAAAGGAGCTATAGATTGCTAAATGCAAGCAGACGAAACAGCAGACGAGCTGAATGAGACGCAGATTCACTCTCTGACAGCAGGTGGCGCTTAAGAACAGCAGTGATACAGTGTTTCCTTGGTTACCGCTGTAAACAAAGCAGAACTGCGCTTATGAATACTACTTTAATATGCATTGTTCAAAGGCAAAATGAAAAGAAAATACCATGTATTTTCTAAAGATAGTCAGTTCCCCTCAGAGATACATTCATATAAACTCTTACTCCAATTGTATCGCGATTTGTTTGGCATCTCAACCGATTTGTGTCGTCACACATTTGAATCGATTTTTGACCGGTGTTGTACCGAAATCCGACCCCCCATGAAAATCTTACCCCCCTCGCGTGCTCGCGCCTCACACATAAATACACAGTGCAGCGACTTTAAATGCATTTCGTCTGTCTTTTCTTGGTTTTTTACTGAATATTTTTCGATGTTCCACACAGCAAGCACCAAGGAGCCTACATGGAAGCGTTCAAACAAATAAAATAAAATTATTACCAAATTCTTATTACAGCTGTGACAATTGATAAAAACGGATGTAAAAAAACTTTTAATCAGCAGGTGGCGCTTAAGAACAGCAGTGATACAGTGTTTCCTTGGTTACCGCTGTAAACAAAGCAGAACTGCGCTTATGAATACTACTTTAATATGCATTGTTCAAAGGCAAAATGAAAAGAAAATACCATGTATTTTCTAAAGATAGTCAGTTCCCCTCAGAGATACATTCATATAAACTCCTACTCCAGTTGTATCGCGATTTGTTTGGCATCTCAACCGATTTGTGTCGTCACACATTTGAATCGATTTTTGACCGGTGTTGTACCGAAATCCGACCCCCCATGAAAATCTTACCCCCCTCGCGTGCTCGCGCCTCACACATAAATACACAGTGCAGCGACTTTAAATGCATTTCGTCTGTCTTTTCTTGGTTTTTTACTGAATATTTTTCGATGTTCCACACAGCAAGCACCAAGGAGCCTACATGGAAGCGTTCAAACAAATAAAATAAAATTATTACCAAATTCTTATTACAGCTGTGACAATTGATAAAAACGGATGTAAAAAAACTTTTAATTTTATTTTTTATTATATATATATATATATATATAGATGTTAGATGAAAACCTTAAATAGAAATTAGATATGTTGCCTTGGCAATTAACTGAAATAAAATAAAGTTGAAGTACTAAAATTTCCAAAACTAAAATAAAAATAAATTAAAGCTAAATAGAAATATAAAAAACTAACAAAATGACAAAAGCACATAGCTAAATTACTAAAATGAAATATGAAAAGATAAAAATAAAAGTTTATTCAAAATAAGCAAATGGCTGCAATATAACAAAGAGTGAAAAATTTAAGGGGGTCTGAATACTTTCCGTACCCACTGTATATATACACACACACACACACACACAGTTGCAATCAAAATTATTCAACTGCCAGAGAGTGCATACTTTACAAATACAAGCTTTTCTGAAGATCCAGTACTTTGTAAAAAAAAATTGCATCTATAACAGATTACTGGCATATTAAAAGTGATAGTCAATATATAATGTAATATTTTTGAGTTCTAGAATTTTTTAAATAACACAGCTATGTCATAATTATTCAATCCCTGTTCAACATTGCTGTTTTTTTAGTCACTTATTTGTATGGTGGGGAACAAAATTGTCTTAAAACACAATTAACCCTTTAGAAACTCTATTAGAAAAGAGAATTAGCTTGGGCTGTTACACACTTACATTTAGCCCATGCATGTCCTCAAATTTGAGTAGCTAATATGACTAAGTCAACAGAGCTCTCACAAAAGCTATAGAGAAGAAATAATTTTATTACTTTAGAAATTCTGAAGATTTCCAAGACATTAAAACAGGGTTCCTACGGGGTTTGTAAAAGTAAAAGTATGGAATTTGATTTAAGTTCTTTCCAGGTCTGGGAAAGTATGGAAAAAAGAAAGCAGAGTATGGAAAAGTATTTGTGTTTCCAGACTTTTGCCCCTATTTAGTTTTTTTTTTTATAATAGAAAATTAAGAATTTATTGAAAATAAGTTTATTGTACAAGAAGTCAAAGTCAAAATACGACTGAATGAATTATAAGCATTTTGGGTTTCTTCTTACAATATTCTTAGCATAGTATTACATAGCCTCAAGGACCTTTGCAAAAATATAAAATATACAGACTTTTATGTACGCACGAGAAACCATTAAACTTCGCATATAGACAATGCACACTGAGCCACCTATTGTGCCATTATGCAGTGTGGTTTCTTGGCCTCCACAAACTTACCCCTCAACCCCATTCCCCCCCCCACCCCCCCGTGGTATAAGT
>NW_015633551.1:200461-205086 GCF_001515625.1 Sinocyclocheilus rhinocerous
GAGGAGGGATGCTGATAACCGTCAATGGATAGAGGTAAGTCAGCTGTATTTATATCATGGTGTTGATTAACTTGAGTGCGCTCCACCCTGTTAATTAGGCTAAGTATCTGACGCGTTCCTCCCGAACCTTGTTAATAAAACATAATTTCACGAGTTCACGCTTACATATAATTAGCTGAAGTATGGTAATGCATATTTGGCGTGTTGTCCGGGGAAGGGCTCCGAGCTCAGGAATGGCCCGAACCTAGAGTACCCCCCAAAAAGCAATTGAGCAAAGGACAGCCGCCAGACTAAGGACCCCCCCCAAAATAAGCACTGAGATCTGGCGGGGGCTGATGTTTGAGAAGTAGCCTGGTTGGCAGGCCGGAAGCGTGGTATAAGTGTAGTATGAACTCGAAGTGAGGAGCGAGGGATGCTGATAAACCGTCAATGGATAGAGGTAAGTCAGCTGTATTTATACCATGGTGTTGATTAACTTGAGTGCGCTCCACCCTGTTAATTAGGCTAAGTATCTGACGCGTTCCTCCCGAACCTTGTTAATAAAACATAATTTCACGAGTTCACGCTAGCTCACAGCGTTGGAACGGGTGAGCCCTACCAGCCGATGGGGGAGGAGCAGCGCGATTGTATAGCCCTACCAGGAGGGCCCGAGTTGCCTTGACTGGAACAGCTCACGGTGTCGGCGTACGGGCCCTACTGGCTGACAAGCCCCTGCTGATCAGTGGGCAGAGGGCAGAGGGCAAATGGCTGACCGAGAGGGCCCATGAAGCTTCCGACTGGAGACTGGACAAGGAGGACTCTCACAACATCCGATGGGAGATCAAGACTCACGGCGTCAGATGGATAAGTCTTGCTTGCGGGCGGCAAGTATAGAAGCCCATCCGGGAGTACTCTTGCCGACATCTGACGGGAGATCAAGACTCACTGCATCAGACGGGTAAGTCTCGCCAGGCGGGGAGAGAGAAAAAGAAAACCCGACTGGGAGGGCTCTCGCAGCATCCGATGGGGGATCAAGACTCAGGACATCAAATGGGTAAGCCTCGCCAGGCGAGGGGAAAAGACGTGAGGTTAGCTGAGAGGGCTCGGACAGCGTTCGGCGGGAGGTCGAGACTCATGGCATCGGACGGCTAAGCCTAGCCAACCGTCGAACGGAAAGGTAAAGGTGTGTAGCTGGGAGACTCTCGCCAGCATCCGATGGGAGCTCAATACTCACAGCATCGGACGGGTAAGCCTCGCCGACCGTAGAATGAAAAAAGATAAGGTTGTTTGGCCGGAAGGCTCTTGCCGACATCCGACGGGAGCTCAATACTCACAGCATTGGACGGGTAAGCCTCGCCGACCGTAGAAAATGGAAAAGGTAAGAATGTCTGGCCGGGAGGCTCTCGCCGACATCCGACGGGAGCTCAATACGCACGGCATCGGACGGGTAAGCCTCGCCGAACGTAAGACGGAAAGGTAAAGCTGTGTGGCCAGGAGGCTCTCGCCGGCATCCGCCGGGAGCTCAATACTCACGGCATCGGACGGGTAAGCCTCGCCGACCATAGAATGGAAAAGGTAAGGTTGTGTGGCCGGGAGGCTTTCGCCGGCATCCAACGGGAGATCAAGACTCACGGAATCATATGGGTAAGCCTCGCCGACCGTAGGATGGAAAAGGCAAGGTTGTCTGGCTGGGAGGCTCTCGCCGGCATCCGACGGGAGATCAAGACTCACAGCATCGAATGGGTAAGCCTCGCCGACCGTAGGATGGAAAAGGTAAGGTTGTCTGGCTGGGAGGCTCTCGCCGGCATCCGACGGGAGATCAAGACTCACAGCATCGAATGGGTAAGCCTCGCCGACCGTAGGATGGAAAAGGTAAGGTTGTCTGGCTGGGAGGCTCTCGCCGGCATCCGACGGGAGATCAAGACTCACAGCATCGAATGGGTAAGCCTCGCCGACCGTAGGATGGAAAAGGTAAGGTTGTCTGGCTGGGAGGCTCTCGCCGGCATCTGACGGGAGATCAATACTCACGGTATCGGTCAGGTAAGTCTCGCTAGTAGTTGAAAGAACACATATTCACTTAACTGGGAGGGCTCTCGCAGCATCTAACGGGAGTTCAATACTTGTGGCGTTGGACGGGTAAGCTTCGCCGGTGGTCGGACTGAAAGGCCAAGATTTGCTTGACCAGACGGCTCTTGCGGCGTTCGACAGGAGTTCAATACTCATGGCACGGACGTGTAAGCATCACCGGTAGTTGAAGGAAGACATATTCACTCAACTGGGAAGGCTCTTACAGCATCGCTGATCATGAACCCTCGTTTAATTCACGCTGCCTATGGGGGAAAAGCTGAACAGATTATTTCAGTGAAATGGCTGAACATAATGAAAAACTGTCCACATTCAAGGATTTACGATTGCTGTAGCATTTCTGTCATAAAGAAATGGCCAAATATTCAAGATTAAGTGGACATTTGAATTAAATGTTGTTTAGCCATACGAGGATTAGATCGCACAGTGACATGTAGAAACGATTGTCCGACCATTGGTGCCCTTTGTAGGCTTTTGATATAATGTGCATGCACATTATATTGTTTATAATACATTGTTAAGTTTTGTTCAACAGAACCATATTGTTACTTGCTTTTGATACTTTATTTGAACCAATTATTATGGCCTCATTGCTATTATGTATGTATTTCAGGTAATTTTTAAAGGCTATTGTTTAATTAGGCCTATTTTTCTACCATAAATATAAATTATAATTATCAGATTAATCACCAGAATAATCAACTGATAACTCTGTTACCCAATTAATCATTAGTGACGGCCTTAGACGAGGGGTCTATGTCCGCACCTGCCAGGGTCTGTGGCCCCAGGGTCTGGAGGTGGCCCCAAGGCAACAGCATTTGGTGGGACGGGCAGTGATGTTGCTATAAAAGAGAATATTGTGATTTTAAATGAAGTAGAGAGCTGTGAGGGAGAGGGGCAGGGGCCGCAATTGTTGGGGGAGGCAGCCTCACACTTAATATCGGCCTCTGGGGCTTGAGGTGGGAAACTGAGAGAAGCGTAAGAGAAAAAAATGGAGGAAAAGAAAGAGATGTGTTGTCTGTGTTGCGAGCGGAGGCAGCCTCACGCTAGTGTCTGCTATGGGAGCTGGAGGCCACTGAAAAGGAAAAAGGGGTTATTAGTAGCGGGAGGAAAAAGACGTGAGAGATGTGTGGGCCTGTGTTGCAAGCGGAGGCAGCCTCGCGCTTGCTTCACCTGCTGTAGCTGTAGGCCCCGGGAAGGGGAGTGATCTGTGACATTTGCGGGAAATGCTGAAATGCCTGAGTAGCCTGCAGTGTTGCTGATTTAGCAATTTGTTGTTAGATTTAGCAATTTCTCAGACTACCCTAGCAACTGGTTTTCCAAAGCACATAGTAACGAATTTGAGCAGGGGCCGCAATTGTTGGGGGAGGCAGCCTGACGCTTAACATCGGCCTCTTTGGCTTGAGGTGGGAAACTGAGAGAACCGTAAGAGAAAAAATGGAGGAAAAGAAAGAGATGTGTTGTCTGTGTTGCGAGCGGAGGCAGCCTCACGCTAGTGTCTGCTATGGGAGCTGGAGGCCACTGAAAAGGAAAAAGGGGTTATTAGTAGCGGGAGGGAAAAGACGTGAGAGATGTGTGGGCCTGTGTTGCAAGCGGAGGCAGCCTCGCGCTTGCTTCACCTGCTGTAGCTGTAGGTCACAGGAAGGGAGTCCTGATGAACCTATGTAGCCTGCACTGCTAGCGGAGGCAGCCTCACGCTAGCATTTGCTATGGGAGCTGGAGGTCTCTGAAAATGAAAAGGTTAAAAGTAGCAGCGGGAAAGACTGAGATGTAAGGGCTTGTGTTGCAAGTGGAGGCAGCCTCACACTTGCTTCAGCTGCTTTAGCTGTAGGCAGTGGGAAAGGGGAGTGGTTTGTGACATTTGACGTGAAAGTAACGAATTTACCTATTTAAAAATGTATTTGGCAACTTTTAGCATCATTAAAAAGTTATTAAATGTTAAAAAGATGCATTTTCCTCTTAACCACCCAAAGAAGAAAGTATTGAAAAGCTAGCCAAGCGGCAAGTCGGCTAGAGACTTGGAGAGAGGTGCCTAGCAATACTCGCGTCACATGTGAATTAGGTTGCTAATTGCACTTGTTCAATAATAATAGTTTCTTTTATGATAAACCTAGTTGTTAGTTTGTGCCTATAATCGTTAATCATTTAGGTACATAGTTGAACTTATTTTCTCGAAAATCAATCTTTTTCATCCATTTATCTGAGTGAAATGTGTAGTTTAAAATACAGGTAAAAATGCTAGCGAAAATTAATTAAGAAAATCTGAGTAATTTCTTTGTGTATTCTACGCAGTTTGCGTCATGGTTACAAAATGACATCAACATCCTTTTGTCACAAGAAGGCCTGCCGCTGCGACCCAGCGCTTAAGGAGAGCCGGGTCTTGTGCGGGGCGATGGTGTTGTCGAGCGTGTCGAGCGAGGGGCCTTGCGAACTTTGCTCAAAATATTGGCCGCTCTGCTGGAGTAGATTTAGGAGTGATAGGAGTGAGGTGCTGGGAGACGAATAACTTAGATCGTACAGATCCGCTTTGTTTACCCTTCGCGAGGACGGTGCGTCGGAAT
>NW_015633551.1:207812-213366 GCF_001515625.1 Sinocyclocheilus rhinocerous
ATTTGGTTGTTAGTTGCACTTGTTCAATAATAATCGTTTCTTTTATGATAAACCTAGTTGTTAGTTTGTCCCTATAAATCATTAATCATTTAGGTACATAGTTGAACTTATTTTCTCGAAAATCAATCTTTTTCATCCATTTATCTGAGTGAAATGTGTGGTTTCAAATACAGGTAAAAATGCTAGCGAAAATTAATTCCGAAAATCGGAGTAATTTCTTTGTGTATTCTATGCAGTTTGCGTCATGGTTACAAAATGACATCAACATCGTTTTGCTACAGCGTCGTTTAACAACTTTTAGCAACAAAACGACCTGCCTTTTAGCGACTTTACCTAAAAATGAATTTGCAACACGGCCTGCATCGCTAGCGGAGGCGTCCTCGCGCTAGCGTCTGCTACAAGAGCTGGAGGCCCAGCTGCATATGACGCTGCAGCCGGAAGAGCCGTGGTAAAAGGTTAAGCCGAAGCTGGAAGCGAGTGAGATCTGGGGCACGGCCCAGGCTCGTTGAAGGCCTGCCGCTGCGACACAGTGCTTAAGGAGAGCCAAATGGTCTTGTGCGGGGCGATGGTGGTGTCGAGCGAGGCGAGTTCGGGGCCTTGCAAACTTTGCTCGAAATATTGGCCGCTCTGCTGGAGTAGATTTAGGAGTGAGGTTGACTGATTGCTGGGAGACGAATAACTTGGATCCGATTTGTTTACCCATCGCAAGAACGGTGCGTCAGAATTAATCAGCGTTTGCCTCGGACTTAAATACGGTCCACTTTCCGATTGGAGGAATTGTAGGCACAGCCGAAAGATAAGAGGATGCCAGGGAAAAAGTTGGAAGTGACACCGGCGGAGGCGAGGTTAAGCCTCAGCGTCGTGGAGAGCGTGTGGCTGGTCGAGCAGAAAGCAGCGGCCGCAATGAAGCCTGGAGCTTGGCGGCGGTGTCTGGCGGAGAAGTAGCGATCCTGGGGCCGGCTGATTGGCCGGAAGACCGAAAAATCCTCAGTATAAGTCTCTTTGTTTGGATGGGAGAAGTTGAGTCTGAGATACAATGGCAAAAGGTGCAAACCGAATGCTGATAAACCGTCAATGGATAGAGGTAAGTCAGCTGTATTTATACCATAGTGTTTATTAACTTGAGTGCGCTCCACCTGTGTTAATTAGCCTTGCAAACTTTGCTCGAAATATTGGCCGCTCTGCTGGAGTAGATTTAGGAGTGAGGTTGACTGATTGCTGGGAGACGAATAACTTGGATCCGATTTGTTTACCCATCGCAAGAACGGTGCGTCAGAATTAATCAGCGTTTGCCTCGGACTTAAATACGGTCCACTTTCCGATTGGAGGAATTGTAGGCACAGCCGAAAGATAAGAGGATGCCAGGGAAAAAGTTGGAAGTGACACCGGCGGAGGCGAGGTTAAGCCTCAGCGTCGTGGAGAGCGTGTGGCTGGTCGAGCAGAAAGCAGCGGCCGCAATGAAGCCTGGAGCTTGGCGGCGGTGTCTGGCGGAGAAGTAGCGATCCTGGGGCCGGCTGATTGGCCGGAAGACCGAAAAATCCTCAGTATAAGTCTCTTTGTTTGGATGGGAGAAGTTGAGTCTGAGATACAATGGCAAAAGGTGCAAACCGAATGCTGATAAACCGTCAATGGATAGAGGTAAGTCAGCTGTATTTATACCATAGTGTTTATTAACTTGAGTGCGCTCCACCTGTGTTAATTAGGCTAAGTATCTGACGCGCTCCTCCTGAACCTTGTTAATAAAACATCATTATGCATTAAAGAGACCTAAGGTCTTGAAATATGGCATACTGCCCTAATAAAAGTCAATTTTTAAACACTTTTTTTTTTAACAGTACTCGCCTTTTTTTTTTTAATAAACCCTTGAACTTGGCAAATATTATGCCATTAGCCCATTTCGTGTCATGGTTTCTGTGCTGCCACAGAGGATGTGTATTGGACATTAGCGCTTGATATTAGAGGTTAGTACCAGGTAGTCCATTAGAAAAGCCAAATTTTGAGCAAGTAGATCTCTGTTAATTCATGTGCATCCATGCTCTTGTTTTATTAATAGTAAGATGGCAGTGATGCACAAAGGAAATAGGTTATATAAAACTAGAAATTGTAATTCGTAAGCATGCAAAAATTCCCATGCGCATGTGAATAGTTTCTCGAGGGCACAAAAAATGTTTCTTGTGTGCAGGTAAAAGTCTGTATTTTTTATTTATTAGTTTTTATTTTATGGATGTTGTCTGTATGTTGTCACTTCGAGAAAACCAATGGGATCAGAACAACTGAGGAAAAACCTGCATTGTACAGCCAAAGACTTTCAAGATGACCCAATGAAAGGTGGAAAAACATTTCAATGCAGTGTATAAGAACACTAGACAAGTATGGCTTTCATTTGGGGCATCTTGCCAAATGCCACTCTTGACCAAGAAGAACATAAAAAGCTGACTTGAATATGCTAAAATTAATTTGGATAGACCTGTGGAGCTCTGGAAGAATGTTTTATGGAGTGATGTGAACAAACTGGAACATTTTGGACCCATGGATCAGCAGAATGTCTGGTGCAAAAAAAGGCAAAACTTATAAGCAGAAGAACGGCGTGGCCGGCGGGTGTGCGGCAACCACATGTGACGACCCCGGGCTGGACTCGGCTTCATCCACAGTGAAAGCCGATCCAGCGATCCACAGCGCGAAGTTGATGTATTTCCTCAGCAACCAGCACGGATCAGCTCTAGGCATGACGAAGCGGATATCGTCCTCTTTTGGAAGGCCAAACAAAGTAGTTTCGCTTTCACAACTAAACACACAGAATCTCCACAACATGGCGCCGGCGACAACAACAATACTACAGCGAGAATAAAAGTTACGCCTTCTTTCTTTGCGTGAACATTTGGGCGGTGTTATGCAAATCTTCCCACACAGTGACGTAGACATGTGGGGGCGTGTTTAAATAAGCCGTTTTAGGAGGGCGTGGACAAGTCTTAACTTTTATAAAGAATATCACTCCAAAGAGAGAGGAAAAATTGAAATCGCATCATATGACCCCTTTAATGTAAATGAATGAATGAATGAACGAAAAAAAAGATCCAAATAAGTACATACACACATGAGTAAATATATAAAAATAAATACAATTAAAAAAAGCTTTTTTTAGATAATTTATCAATTGTCACTGCTATAACAAG
Source organism: Sinocyclocheilus rhinocerous (assembly GCF_001515625.1). Classification (NCBI taxonomy): domain Eukaryota; kingdom Metazoa; phylum Chordata; class Actinopteri; order Cypriniformes; family Cyprinidae; genus Sinocyclocheilus; species Sinocyclocheilus rhinocerous. The sequence continues at coordinate 210,986 of NW_015633551.1, forward strand.
AATTTGGTAATAGTTTTATTTTATTTGTTTGATGTAATGACACATGCCACTTAAAAAATGTTACATTGCAAAAATGTATTTGCCTCGTTATATAGCGTGTTATTTGCGTATACAGGTACATCTCAAAAAATTTGAATATCATGAAAAAGGTCAATATTTTGTGTCACTCATTTCAGAAAGTGAAACCCATATATTATATAGATTCATTACACATAGAGTGAAATATTTCAAGTCTTTATTTTTTGAAATGTTGATGATTATGGCTTACAAATAATGAAAACCCAAAATTCAGTGTCTCAGAAAATTAGAATATTACAGAAGATCAATAAAAAAAGGATATTTTAAACAGAAACGTCAGGCTTCTGAAAAGTATGTTCATTTCTATGCACTCAATACTTGGTTGGGCCTCCTTTTGCATGAATTACTGTGGAAGGGTGCTTTTTATTTCACGTCTTTTGGACAGATGGAATGCAACACCCGCTGAGTACAACGATAGAGCTTGAAAGATCAAAGACAATTTTTAATATAACTCTGACTGGCTTCGTCTGAAAGAAGAAAGTCATATACACCTAGGATGCATCGGGGCTGAGTAAAACACAGCCTAATTTTTATTTTTGGGTGAACTGACCCTTTAACAGCTTTATTTTGCCAACTGGCAGCTTTATTCTTAACCCTGTGGAAGTCTCGACAGTTTACGGTTTGCATCGTCAAGTCACCTTTATTTATATAGCGCTTTTAACAATACAGATTGTGTCAAAGCAACTGTACAGCATTAAATAGTGTGTCAATAATGCAAAATGACAATAGTAAACACTCAATTTTCAGTTAAAGGCAGTTCATCGTTGAATTCAGTGATGTCTGTCTCCAGCTCAGTTCATAGTATCATAGTATCTGTGCAATCAAGGCGACGATATCGCTGGAAGACAGAATGGAGCAAAAACCTTGGAAGAAACCAGGCTCAGTCGGGGGACCAGTTCTCCTCTGGCCAGACGGACCAGCAGTTCAATTCCAGGCTGCAGCAAAGTGACATTGTGCAGAGGACTCAACTGGTTCCTGTGGTCTTGTCCCAGTGACCGTCTAGGAGACAAGGTCTTCACTGGGGATCTGTCTCTGGGGCTCATCTAGTTGTCCAGATCTCCTCTGACATTCAGGGCTGTACAGGTCCTCTCTAGGTCTTGATCAGAGTACTTTAGAAACCACTTAGCAACACCCTAGCAACAACCCAGAGCACCACAGCGATCATCGCTTAGCAAAATGCTAACAACATCTTAGTAACTGCATAGCAACACCCTGGGATCTACAAAGCAACATCCACAACAACGTAGATGACATTCTTCTAACGATGTAGCAAGTACATTGGGTGTTATGGGGAAGTGTTCCCAGGTCCGGTTGTCTTAATTAATGCAGCCTAAAAATCTTTAATGGATTTGAATGTTAGAAATGGGTTAGTGTGTTGTGTGTAAGCCAGGTTAAAGAGATGGGTCTTTAATCTAGATTTAAACTGACAGAGTGTGTCTGCCACCCGAACAATGTTAGGTAGGTTATTCCAGAGTTTGGGCGCTAAATAGGAAAAGGATCTGCCGCCCGCAGTTGATTTTGATATTCTAGGTATTATCAAATGGCCAGAGTTTTGAGAACGCAGCGGACGTGGAGGACTATAATGCAATAAGAGCTCGTTCAAATACTGAGGTGCTAAACCATTCAGGGCTTTATAAGTAATAAACAAGATTTTAAAATACAATGTTTAATAGGGAGCCAGTGCCATTTGTAACTCTAATGAGAGCAGTCTCAGTACTATGGTACGGTCTAATACGGTCCATTTTACACACAAATTACATTTCTGCTTATGACTTTAAATGCCTACAATGCTTCCATGTAGGCTCCTTGGTACTTGCTGAGTGAAACATCGGAAAATATTCAGTAAAAAACGATGAAAAGCCGGACGAAATGCATAAAGTTGCTGCACTGCGTATTAATGTGTGAGGCGCGTGCATGCGAGGGGGGTAAGATTTTCACGGGGGGTCGGATTTAGGTACAACACCGGCTCGCGGTTAATCCTTACATCACTAACTACAAGCAAAAACAGTTTTTTCATGCATCTGTCAATTTTGAGATTTTGGGCTTTTCATAAAGTATTTTTTCAGACTAGTGGAAAGAGAACATCCAAAATACACTTTTGAGTGTTTATTTTATAGCATTTTATCTATTTGTATCTGTAGATTTCATTTACGATTCATATCTTTAAAGGCCGTTTTCTCAAAATAAGATTTTTCTCCTGCACTCAAAAATCTCTACTTCAGTAACAATTAAATACACTTTACAGTTTTATTCCAATCTATATTCTGAAGGTTTTTACAGAGGGGTTTGTTCATATATAATTT
>NW_015633551.1:213938-218042 GCF_001515625.1 Sinocyclocheilus rhinocerous
GTATATATATATATATATATATATATGGTTTTTTTTTGTTGTTTTTTTTTATGAAATGATAACAAGAGATATCCAAATTACGGTCTTTAATAACCTTTCTAATATGTCAACAGAATGAAACAAGAATTTTGAACCTGGCTTCATCCAATGTTCAGGTTTTTGTTCTAGAATTCTATGCAAATTAGTGCATATTTAATTAGTTAACACTTCATTTGCATATTTAAACATAACATTTCAGAAAACTTGTAATACAGAAAATGTTTGCAGTGGGGAGGTATAGTGATATCTATTTTTTTTCTTTCTATTCATTCATTTGATTGTGTGTGCTGTTTTCGTTGTCCAGGCAGTGGCTTCCTAAATCCAAGATGGTTCCTCTCGGAATTGATAAAACCATCGACAAGATTAAAATGATGGAGGGCCGCACCTCAGCCATCCGCAAGGCTGTTCAGACTGCCTTTAACCGTGCCATGAACCATCTGAGTCGAGTCCAAGATGAACCTATTAGCGACCTCAGTGATGTTGATTAAGATTGGCAAATGCAGGCACATTTCAAAGCCTTACTAATTGTCATTCCTGACTGACACCCGCTGTGTGACTTCTGTATTTTGTTTTACTCCATACCTGCCTCTCCTGTCTCATTTACACATATGTCTCTAATCAATTCTGTAAATAATGTAAATCACTTAACACTAACTTATTCTTCAGATTTACTGTAATGGGTACTGTACATACATTTTTAAAAAAGTATTTATACATTTTAGGGAATTATACCCAGCGTAATTACTCATTGATGCTGGAACAAATGGACAACAAAAACTCTGTGAAACTAAAGCAAAAGAATACTGTAATCCGGGCTGGAACATAATGTGAGAGTTCTTGCTTTTTATGTTTAAATGATTGAAGTTTGTACACACAGGCTTTTATTTGGCATTGTTTTTGTAACCTAAGATTGTTTTTACAACAATTTTAACCTATTTTGATGTATTTATATAACTAAATATATAACTTTGTTTTTTCATATTAGAAAGTAATGTTGTTATGAAAACCACAAGTGCGTTATTATGATATTCTAATGAAACCAAAAAAGAAAAAAAAAATGCCCAGACTTCTGTTTGTGTTGAGTGAATGGTTTTGTTTAAACTGTATGATACTGTGCTTGTTCTGGTGTTAATTTATTGTGGGTTGGGTGGTACATTTATTCACTGGGGAAAAGATAAAAAAAGGTTTTACTTGACTGTAGGAGTTATTGTTTTTTATGATTCTTAATTTTTTTAGCTATGTCTGTTTATAGTGACTTCCTTAGGATTACTCTGGGTTGCAATAGGTAGATTTTGGAATACTTTTTAAACCATATATAAGTTGTTTCAGTTGGTATTAGAACTGTTGATTGAATTGTCCTTTTTAATTTTTTTAAATAAATTCACAAGCTAGTTACGTCTTGAGTTCATTAAAACAATTACTCTATATTAATAATATATACGGTATAGCACATAATATTATTTGCATGGCACGTTAAAGCAATAGTAAGTTTTTTTTTTTACTTGAAATATCAGTTTCAAAATCTGTTTCTTTCCCACCCTATCCACTAATTATGAAAGGTATGTTTATAACACTAGAGCCCCCTACAGTTAAGTGAGTGGACTTTAAAGTCATACATACAGTTGCTTGGTACTGATGTTCCATGGTATTTCTATGCTGCGCTTAGTATCATGCTTATTATGGGCATGTACCATGATAGTAACATGGTGTTCTTAGAACTAAATAATCTAAATAACACTCATAATTACCACAGTATTAACATCTGATACCATCACTGTATCATGTCACTGCCAGTGTCATTGTTTTTCTGAGGGCACTCCAAGGTAATCCTTACAAGCACTACATTGGCTGTTGTTTTTTAGTGTACTTATTTAATACCATTGTGTTACTATCTGGTACAACAAAATTGCCACAGTACTTTGTTAGATAGAATTATTAATTACTTATTACTAACAGATTATTTGATGCCTACAGCCATCTCATGGTCAGGTATGGCCCATGTTCCAAAGCCTATTCTGTCACTAGAGGTCACTGTGAATCTATGAAAGAAAAACAGAAAAAAGCAAGCAAGTCTGCATTTTCACTGAGACATTGTCATCAGGACACTCCTTCAGAAAGAGTGAAATTAAGCAGCTCCTGATTCATGGGATTTTTCTGAGGGTATTAATGCATCACCTATCTTTACATCAACTTGATTACATTGAACGTTTTACATCTCTCAGAGCTTTTGAAACACCAAATAAGCAGTGCTTAGAGGAAACTGGTGAATTCAAACTCTTATCTGTGTTGCGCTGAAATTGACTTTGTCAAAAGTGTTTAGAAAGCTGTTGATTGCGCTGAAAGACTGACAGTGGTGTATTGTATCTTCAATTCAAATATGTTGCTGTCTCTATTTGGTGTCTAATTGCTTCGGGAGGTAAACGGCATGCTCGAGTGGATGGCAAGTGAGGTGAAGTGTGAATATCAATCTCTCACATCAGTGTCATCAAATGACTTCTACAGAGTTGGAGTGCCCCAATTAGCTGCTGCCCCAGTGGCCCCACTCTGATGGCACATGTTGTTGATATGTACTGATGGATATCAGCAGGTGCACCTAGGTCTGAATAATGCCTTATTCCACACATGCAGGTTGTCATTTGGTTCAGCATGGGGATTATGTTTTATGTAGGTTTTCTACGTCAAAAATATAACAGTGACTAGTTTCACTGATGCAATCGGGGGATATTATTTAAGGTTTTTTCTGGATATGTCTGGAATTACATACTACTCTACCTCTTACTGTTATTGCAGTGTATAGTAGAGTTTGCAAATGTTAAGTATGGATGCAATACCAGGATGACCTACTACATTTGATGGCTCCATCATACTGGCTTCCATTTATGTAGCTCAAACAATAGTCATTCATATTTCTATAGCTCTTAAACAATACAGATTTCAAAGCAGCTTCACAGTGATAATCATCACTATCACAATTGCAGAATCAATTATGGAACTTACTATGGAGGCAATTCAAATTCTGCGGTAAGCAGCTCTAAAAGACAATAGTGTCATTATTTAGCTCAAGTCAGATCAGTGTTGGTTCAGTTCAGTTCAATAACTGTGTAAATTTAATCAGTAACAGTGTTGATGTTTCAAGATGCAATTCACCTGTGAAGCAGCTCAACAGAAGACAATAGTGCTTTCATCCAGCTTAATTCAGTTCATGTTTTGATCTTATCCAGTGCAGTCATATCGACAATATTATTTAAAGGGGTCATATGATGCGATTTCAAGTTTTCCTTTCTCTTTGGAGTGTTACAAGCTGATTGTGCATAGATAAGATCCCTGAAGTTGCAAAGACTAAAGTCTCAAAACCAAAGAGATATTCTTTATCAAAGTTAAGACTCTGCCACGCCCCCCTAAAACGGCTCATTCTAACACGCCCCCACATATCTACCCCACTATGTGGAAATATTTGCATAATCCCGCCGCAAATGTGCACGCAAAGAAAGAAGGCATGGTGTCAGTAACCGCAGTTAGTGTTGAAGCAACCATGTCAGGGAGACGCTGTGTGTTTCTAAACGAAAGCAAAAGCACTTTATTTGGCCTTCCGAAAGAAGATGCATTTAGGAATCTTTAAGATTACTTACAACAGAACAGCAATGCATTTTAACATTAAAGCATGTCAGCATATTCTGTTACACCAAATACACAAAATAATGATCTTTTAAAAAGCATCATATGACCCCTTTAAATACTGCATATTGATTTAGAGTTTCATGAAACTATTGGTTAAATAAAACACAAGTGCCACCTACTGGCCTTTTATATGAAGTCAAAAATACTAGAAAAGGCAGTATCCTCTCAGCTATGTTCCTTCTTACAGAGAAATGGTATATGTGAGGATTTCCAGTCAGGATTTAGACCGTATCATAGTACTTAGACTGCTCTCATCAGAGTTACAAATGACCTGCTCTTATAATACAATAATGGTTGTATTTCTCTATTAGTGCTCATAGTGCTCGCAACATTTTAGTGCTGAGTTTGACATTATCGACCACAACATTCTTTTGAGTAGACTACAAA
>NW_015633551.1:220129-227161 GCF_001515625.1 Sinocyclocheilus rhinocerous
TGAGGATTTCCAGTCAGGATTTAGACCGTATCATAGTACTTAGACTGCTCTCATCAGAGTTACAAATGACCTGCTCTTATAATACAATAATGGTTGTATTTCTCTATTAGTGCTCATAGTGCTCGCAACATTTTAGTGCTGAGTTTGACATTATCGACCACAACATTCTTTTGAGTAGACTACAAAATTATGTTGGCATTAGTGGAATTGCATTGTCATGGTTCAAATCTTAATTATCTGACCATCATCAATTCGTAGCAGTGAATCACGAGGTATCATATCGATCACAAGTACAGTATGGAGTACCACAAGGCTCAGTACTAGGCCCATTGCTTTTCACACTTTACATGTTACCCTTTGGAGATATCATCAAGAAACATGGTGTTAGCTTTCACTGTTATGCTGATGACTCAGCTCTATGTTTCTTCACGTCCTGACGAAACATACCAATTCGCAAATGTTATGTACTACACCTTCAAAACAACCGAACGTAACAGCAAAACTAACGGAATGCATAGTTGATATAAAAAACTGGATGACTAGTAATTTCCCACTTATAAATTCAGAAAAAAAACAGGTTTTAATTATTGGATCAAAAACCTCCGCATCTAATAGCCTAAAGAACTGTCTAATACTTGATGGCTGCTCTGTTAATTATTTGTTATCAGTTAGGAACCTAGGTGTGCTATTTGATAGCAATCTTTCCTTTGAAAACCATGTTTCTAGCATTTGTAAAACCGCATTTTTCCATCTTAAAAATATATCTAAATTATGACAGATCCTTTTCCTATTTATCGCCCAAACTTTGGAACAATCTACCTAGTGTTGTTCGGGAAGCAGACACACTCTGTCAGTTTAAATCTAGATTAAAGCCCCATCTCTTTAACCTGGCATACACATGATACACTATTACATTTCTATAATTCAAATCCATTAAAGGATTGTTAGGCTGCATTAATTAGGTCAACCGGAAAACGGGAGCACTTCCCATAACACCTGATGTACTCGTTACATCGTAAGAAGAATGGCATCTACGCTAATATTTGTCTCATTCTTATTCTGAGGTCACCGTAGCCACCCAGATCCAGTCCATATCCAGACCGTAAAGGTGAATCAGCACCTAGAGACGACCTCTACAGCCCTTAATGTCAATGGAGACCATGTCAACTAGATGCGCCCCAGAGACAGATCTCCTGTGAAGACCTCGTCACCTCGACGCTTGACTGATTGCACAGACACTATTGGAAGAGAACTGAGATACATACATACACACACACATATATATATATATATATATATTGTAGGCTGTCAGGTCAGAACACGCAAATGTTGATGTGGTCCTCCATTGTTGGTTTTCAGTCATCTGTGTCCCTCTTTGTCTCCATGATTGCCTAAAGAAAATACTGTTCTTGTTCTCTTCATTCTGCCACGTTATCATTCATCTGCCACAGTACTCACCTATGTCATCTGTCATTTACTCACCAACTGTATAATAAAACCCTGCTGTTTAGTTCATCTCCTATCTTGTCTGATTTTAACAATAGTAAGGTTCCCGACAAATTGTCATTAACAATGGCTGCTCTTTAGCCTGCATACATACTCTCTCTGCTTTGGTCTGCATACATACATACTCTCCTTCCACTCTCTTCTGATCTCTTCTCTCACACCAATGTGTTCTCTTCATTAAAGCTCCAAGAGAAGGGTTGCAAGATATCACTAGAATGCAATGGAAATGTAATTTATGGAAATGTAATATATTATAATTAAAATAGTGTGATTAAAATAATTCAATATAAAATATTTAAATATTGTTGAATACATTTAAATTAAAAAAACTGACGATTGTCTGACAGTCTGTGTGACAATTGTCTGAAGTCTATATACAGTCAAATCCACATCCAGATAAAAACTAGATTGAAAAAATTATGTGGAGAGGCCCATCCTGCAAATGTCCCCCAATGATCCACCCTTAGAAAACCTTAGAAAGAAGCAACATCACTTGTATTAGAATAAGCTTGAATGTCAAGAGGCAAAGTTACCCACACACCTCATAAGCAAGGGAAATAGCTTCTGTCATCCAATGTGACATCCTTTGATCCCTGTTGTGGCCACCAAAAAGCAATCAGCTGATCAGATTTACAACACTGACTAGTCCGGTCAACATAAATCCGTAACAGCCTTACAGGACCCTGTTGAAAAAAACAGCATATGCTGGTTAGGTATGTTTTCAAGCATGGCAGCTGGTTTGAGCTGGTTTAAGCTGGTCATGTGCTGGTCCTAAGCAACTAGCTCCTGCTCAGGACCAGCTCATAAACATAGGGGAAACAGCCTGTGCAGTCTCTTAGTCTCTTGTGACTCAAAGGATAGAAGAGAAAACGACTGCCACCTCAGAGTGAAATTAAGTGGAAGCAGGTAAGGCCTGTAAATCACCAATCCTCTTAAGGGATATCAAGGCCAACAACAAAACCATCTTAAGAGTTAGAATTCTATCCAAAGTTGAATCAAACGGTTAAAATGGAAGCCCCTTAAATCTTCTAGGACCATAGATAAGTCCCAAGAAGGAACACAAGCAGGACAGAATTTCCATGTTTGTGAAAACTTACTTGGTAATAAAGCTCTTTCTGATTCTGATCCTAATTAATGAATTACAGAGAGAGAGAGAGAGAGAGAGCAGTGCCTAGACACAGTGGCCAGTGTTTCATAACTAATGTCTGGATTTTTTAAAATTTCCTCCCCATTACTTCAATGTTTTCTAGCCTGAGTTGTCTGATGCAAGTAATGCTCAAGAACTGTAGCTCCTCAAGAAAAAGAGCAAAAAATATTTCTTTAATGGAAAACTACAAGACAGAATTAAGACAGTTGACCCAAAAGATTGGATATGGCATAAAAGAGATTGAAGGAACAAGGCTGTTTTCAATTATGGCTCCTTAAAAAGTACAACCGTTTGCAGTCGCAGTTCTCCAGTGCAGTGCTATTTAACAACTGCAAGGACAGGCTTTCCAATATGGTCATTGTGGCTTCAGTCCCAATGGTAATAAATAGCAGTGCCTTTCACAGCCAGATTCCTGTGGGCACCCTGCAGGTCATAGGCATCAATTTCCTCTCCTCAGTCCTGGATCTGTGCCAGCTCTTTAACACATATTTCACGTGCGGGAAAGGGGAAGATATCCAGTGAATTTTTTTGAATGAACTAAAAATTGATGGTTCATCTAGAGACCAACAGAAAAACCCACAACAAACAACGATCTTTGCTTTGATCTCATAAAGCTAAAGTTTCCTCACAATTGCACATCTCATCCAAGGCGCTGGAAGTTATTTTGAAGCGTTCACAAATTGAGGTGATTTTCATTTTCACTAAAGCCCAAAAAATAGTGTCTAGCTAACACCTGCCAGTGTTTGAATTATATGCTGGTAATAATGAGTGCAAACTTTGTGTGACAGCTTGGCCAAAAATGATGTCCGCACAATTCAGCGTCATCATTTCTTTCCGTCATCACAAATTAAACAACTGAAACATGGAGCATCTGCATTAGTTTTATACTGCAACTCCAACTATGCAATATGCTTACAAAATCTTTAATACATTTTTGATAACATGTTTGAATAAAGGGTGAGGATGTCAGTTTTCCTAGGCTGAACATTACTATTGACCACTACTGAATATAAATGACATACAGTGCCTTGCGAAAGTATTCCTAACCCTTTATTTTTTTCAAATTTTTTTTTGTGTATTCTTATGTTACAGCTTTCAATTACTTTTTCCCACATCAATCTGCACTCCATACACCATAATGACAAAGCAATAAAACAAACAAACATAAAAACACATTTGTGACAACTTTGCAAATGTATTAAAAATATAAAACTGAAATTATTACATTGCATAAGTATTCATATCCTTTTCTGGGACACTTATTTAGCTCAGAAGCATTCCAATAACGCTTGTAGATGTTACTACATTTAAGTTAACCTGTGGCACTTAAGTTTAACCTGTGACAAATTCAAATGAATGGGTATGTTTTGGAAAGGCACAACAATAAAAGGTCTAACAGCTGCATATCAGAGCAAAAACCAAGCCCTGAGGTCAAAAGAACTGCCTGAGTTCAAAGACTGAATTCAAAGAATTATTTTTTTTTTGCCTTTTGTTCAGTTTAATTCAAATGAGCTAATGTAACATGATTTTTGAACATTTTGTACCAACATAATTTTATTTTGTACATTCTTAATATATTTAAAATTGAAGTTTACTTAATTTGTGTTAAACCTACATGAATAATTTTTTGTTGACATAACTAATTTGTCCAGTGGATCTGTAGTTACCATCATGCTTTGCAAGGGACTGCATTAGAAGAGTATATTTAGTGTTATTTTTAATTGTTTTTCAGTAAAAGGAAAGACATGTTAGTGTTTGATGTTCAGTTATGTTGGACATTTAGAGGAGTTTCTGTAATGTTTTTGAATTTTGTGGTTACCATTATGCAGAACATTGTCACCTGTGCTCAGGCTATGGGCACTCGGTAAGTAATAGCTATACTTGTGTCAGTACTGACTCCAGTCTTTTCTTGTTTGTTCATTATATGCATTTCATGAACGATGAAAACAACTGTTTGTTTAAACTTAAGGAAATTAATTACATTTCAGTAAATTAATTGCTCCCACCTAAGAAAATGTAGTTTGACAAATGTAATTAAGTTGATTTCAACATGCTAGATTAAGTTAATTTTACTTGGAATTTGCAAAAAATCACAGAGGACTCTCAGACTACGAGAAACAAGATTTTCTGGTCTGATGAACCTCAGTTACAAGCATCATGTATGGAGGAAACCAGGCACCTGCACTGTACCATCCCAGCAGTAAAGTGTGGTGGTAGCAGCCTTATGCTGTGGGGGTGTTTTTTTCAGTGGCAGGGACTGGGGGACTCTCTCTCTCTCTCTCTCTCTCTCTCTCTCTATATATATATATATATACATACTCACACAGATATGAACATAATTTTGCAAGCTGACATTACTCAGAAATAATGTTCAAAAAAATCATCAGAGTCAACTTCACAAATACACTGGTTTACTCCCCATTTGTAACTGAACATCTGCAAATCATTTACCAACTTGTAAGAACTATACTCTAGTCTATATTAATGTGAGATTTTATTATTCCCTTTAAAATTGAAATAACATCAGTTATCACCTTTATTATTCAATTTACTTTTTCTTGACAACCATATAGCCATCTTAGCTTGCCCAAATAGATAATTTAATAAGGCATGACTCTCCCTTCCACTTCTACTATACTTAGGTCCATAAATAAACATTGCAGGTGTAAACAAACCTCCCCAAGTGTTTGACACCACTCCTCCAATTTATAAAATAATGGTTGTAACCTCACACAGTTAAAAATAAGTGAAAGACTGTTTCTAGTACTTCACAAAATTGACAACCCTCCCCTGCCTGTAGGTCAAGGTGCGCTGTGTCTGTTTGTGGCTATTATACCATGCGCAGTTCTCCACTGTCTCCAGTTCTTTTCTCAGTCTGAGGTTTGTACAAGGTCCTTCAGCAGCTTTTGGGGGAAGTACTTAACCCAAAGATCTCTTGCCATTCAGACTCTCTCACACTTTGAAGTTGAAGAAGATTTGACACCTTCACACACAGTACATAAATAGCTTTCCTTCTAGCATTGCTAAAAATTCCCAGCTGAGATGTCAACCCATTGTCCATTTCTGACCAAGTTCTAATATCAGTTGAGAAATTCAGCTCTAGGAAGACAGAAGTCTCTACCTCCCCAACATGTGTCTCTAAAGACAGTCTATAGTCTGGTGGCAAAAACTCAATTATTTGAGTCAACAATCTCTCTGCCACCCGAACTGATCTCATGCCCAGCTTTGATGCCAGGTTCTCAGCAAAAATCCATCCGTCTTCAGAAAAAAAATGTCCAATTTTAGTCATTTGCAGTCGACAATGCTTTTCTGAGAGACACTGAATTAAAAATGTCCAAATCCAGTGTGGAATTAAAAAGCAGTGGTTCTTCCTTCAGTCAAGTCAAGTCACCTTTATTTGTATAGCGCTTTATACAATACTGGTTGTGTCAAAGCAGCTTTACAGTGTCAAACAGGAAAATAGTTTGTCAATAATGCAAGAAGGCAGTTCTCCTATGGCCAGAAGAAACCAGCATGGCGTGGTTTAATTCCAGGCTGCAACACAGGTGCAGAGGACTTGTCTGGCTCCCGTGGTCTTGTGCCGATGGTCGTCGAGGTGATGAGGTCTTCGCAGGGGATCTGTCTCTGGGGCGATTCTAGTTGACATGGTCTCTGCTGACATTCAGGGCTGTAGAGGTCATCTCTAGGTGCTGATCCATACGGTGGCTACGGTGACCATCTGTTCTGGATACAGACTGGATCCCTATGGCTATGGTGACCTTGGAATAAGAATGAAAGAGACTAATATTAGCATAGATGCCATTCTTCTTGCGATGTGGCGAGTACATCGGGTGTTATGGGAAGTGTTCACGGTTCCGGTTGACCTAATTAATGCAGCCTAACAATCCTTTAACGAATGTGAATTATAGAAATGTGATAGTGTATTATGTATATGCCAGGTTAAAGAGATGGGTCTTTAATCTAGATTTAAACTGACAGAGTGTGTCTGCATCCCAAACAACACTAGGTAGATTGTTCCAGAGTTTGGGCGCTAAATAAGAAAAGGATCTGCCGCCCGCAGTTGATTTTCATATTCTAGGTATTATCAAATAGCCAGAGTTTTGAGATCGCAGTGGACGTAAAGGAAAATAATGCGACATGAGCTCGCTCAAGTATTGAGGAGCTAAACCATTCAGGGCTTTATAAGTAATTAGCAAGATTTTAAAATGTATTCGTTGTTCAATAGGGAGCCACTGCAGAGTCGACAGAACTGGGCTAATATGGTCGTACTTCCTGGTTCTAGTAAGAACTCTAGCTGCTGCATTTTGGACCAGCTGGAGTTTGTTTATTAAGTGCGCAGAGCAACCACCCAATAAAGCATTACAATAATCTAACCTTGA
>NW_015633551.1:229540-231256 GCF_001515625.1 Sinocyclocheilus rhinocerous
AAGAACTCTAGCTGCTGCATTTTGGACTAGCTGGAGTTTGTTTATTAAGCACACAGAGCAACCACCCAATAAAGCATTACAGTAATCTAGAAACATGGTTTTCAAAGGAAAGATTGCTATCAAATAGCACACCTAGGTTCCTAACTGATGACAAAGAATTAACAAAGCAGCCATCAAGTGTTAGACAGTGTTTTAGGTTATTACATGCAGAGGTTTTTGGTCCAAGAATTAAAACCTACATTAATGCCAACATAATTGTGTAGTCTACTCAAAAGAAGGTTGTGGTTGATAGTCAAACGCAGTGCTAAGATCCAGTAGCACTAATAGATAAATACAACCACGATCGGATGATAAGAGCAGGTCATTTGTAACTCTGATGAGAGCAGTCTCAGTACTATGATTCGGTCTTAATCCTGACTGGAAATCCTCACAGATACCATTTCTCTCTACGAAGGAACATAGCTGAGAGGATACTGCCTTTTCTAGTATTTTTGACAGAAAAGGGAGATTTGAGATCGGTCTGTAATTAACTAATTCTCTAGGATCAAGTTGTGTTTTTTTAATGAGAGGCTTAATAACAGCCAATTTGAAGGTTTTGGGGACATATCCTAAAGACATTGACAAATTAATAATATTCAGAAGAGGGTCTATGACTTCTGGAAGCACCTCTTTTAGTAGCTTAGATGGAATAGGGTCTCACTTACATGTTGTAGGTTTTGATGATTTGAGAAGTTTATACAATTATTCCTGTCCTATAGCAAAGAACGAGTGGAATTGTTCCTCAGGGGATCTATAGTGCACTATATATCTACATCTGATGAGATACTGTGGCTGTTGGCTGCATGGTTAGAATTTTATCTCTAATAGTATCGATCTTGGAAGTAAAGTTCATAAAGTCATTACTGTTGTGCTGTTGGGAAATGTCTGTGTCTGTTGATGCTTTATTTTTCGTTAATTTAGCCACTGTATTGAATAAATGCCTGGGGTTGTGTTTGTTCTCTTCTAAGAGAGACGAAAAGTAAGTAGATCTAGCAGTTTTTAGAGCTTTTCTATAAGTGGAAGTAATTTCCCGTCATGCATTACGAAATACCTCTAGTTTTGTTTTCTTCCAGCTGCACTCCATTCTCCGGGATGTTCTCTTTAAGGTGCGAGTGTGCTCGTTATACCATGGTGTGGGACTGTTTTCCTTAATCTTCTTTAAGCGTAAAGGAGCAACCATATCTAAAGTGCTAGAAAAGAGAGAGTCAATAGTTTCTGTTACACCATCAAGTTTTTTTGAGCTATTGGATACGCTGAGGAATTGAGTCAAGTCAGGAAGATTATTTACAAAGCAGTCTTTTGTGGTAGAATTGATGGTTCTACCATATTTGTAACAAGGAGTTGAATTGGCAGGTTTAGCTATATGGAATATACACGAGACTAGATGATCCGAGATGTCATCACCCTGCTGCAGAATTTCAATGCCATTAACATCAATTCCATGTGACAGTATTAAATCTAAAGTATGATTACAACAATGATTAAGCCCTGACATGTGTTGTCTAACCCCAATGGAGTTCAGAATGTCTATAAATGCTGATCCCAATGCATCTTTTTCATTATCAACATGGATATTAAAATAACCAACAATTAAGAATTTATCTGCAGCCAGCACTAACGCAGATAAGAAAAAAAAAAAATCAGCAAATTCTTTGATAAAGTCTGTATGGTGCCCTG
>NW_015633551.1:231266-232451 GCF_001515625.1 Sinocyclocheilus rhinocerous
GAAAATGAGTAGGTCCTGACACGCGTTGTCTAACTCCAATAGAGTTCAGAATGTCTATGAATGCTGATCCCAATGCATCTTTTTCATTATCAACATGGATATTAAAATCACCAACAATTAAGACTTAATTACCTGCAGCAAGCACTAACTCCGATAGAAAATCAGCAAAAGTCTGTATGGTGCCCTGTTGGCCTGTATACAGTAGCCAGTACAAATGTCACAGGGGATTTATCATTAACACTTGTTTCTCTGGATAATGTTATATGAAGCACCATTACTTCAAATGCATTATACTTGAAATCAGACTTCTGAGAAATACTGAAAATATTACTATAAATTGTAGCAACACCTCCCCCTTTACCTTTTGGATGCGGCTCATGTTTATAACAGTAATCTTGGGGGGTAGACTCATTTAAAATAATGTAATCTTCTGGTTTTAGTTAGGTTTCTGTCAAACAGAGCACATCTAAGTTATGATCTGTGAACATTTAGCAGAACACACCACAAAATCTTCTACCGGATTTACATTATTCGGACGTTTTGCTGAACGTTGTAGTTGGCGGCGCTGATCAAATGCTTCAGGATGCGCAGACGGGGGAAGCGAGCCGGCGCGCTCGTGAAGCTCAGACAGCGCGAATTTCGAACGCCGTTGCCTAGCATCCATCTGGCTAATCTCCGCTCTCTACCCAACAAAACGGATAAACTTCTTCTGCTCTCCCGGACAAACAAGGATTTTTCAAACTCTGCTGCTCTGTGTTTTATGGAAACCTGGCTGAATGACACCATACCGGACAGCGCGTTACATCTGCCGGGCTTTCAGCTGTTCAGAGCGGACCGCGACGCAGAATCAACGGGGAAATCGTGCGGTAGCGGGACATGCTTTTACATCAATGAGAGGTGGTGTACAGATGTAACAGTGTTAAAGAAGATGTGCTGTTCCGATCTAGAAGCGCTCTTCATTAACTGTAAGCCATTCTATTCACCGCGGGGGTTTCACTCTCTTTTTTTCACATTCTCGTGAGTGTCTACATTCCTCCGCAAGCGCACGTGAGCCTGGCTTTAGAGAAACTCCCTGATCTGATCAAAGAGACAGAGCAACAACACCCGGACTCTGTTTTAATCATTCTCGGGGACTTAAAGAAAGCAAATCTTTCCCGTGAACTGCCAAAATACAGACAGCATGTT
>NW_015633551.1:232517-232906 GCF_001515625.1 Sinocyclocheilus rhinocerous
TAGAAGCACCTAACCCTGATTGTAAGCCTAAAACAGATATTTCCTGAAAAGTTATCCCTAAATTCTGATTGGTTGATAGGAATGTTTCAGACAGGCATACTTAATCCAGCCTGTCTGAAAACCTGTGCTGACCAGTTGTCCCCAATTTTCACACATATCTTCAATAGATCACTGGAGCTGTGCGACGTCCCCTTATGCTTCAAACGCTCCACCATCATCCCCGTCCCAAAGAAACCCAAAATTACTGGACTTAATGACTACAGACCTGTGGCTCTAACGTCTGTGGCCATGAAATCATTTGAAAGACTGGTTTTGGCTTATCTGAAGGACATCACTGGACCCTTACTGGACCCCCTGCAGTTTGCCTACCGAGCAAACAGGTCTGTGGA
>NW_015633551.1:233035-233363 GCF_001515625.1 Sinocyclocheilus rhinocerous
TCCGTGCCCACCTCTGTCTGTCAGTGGATCACCAGCTTCCTGACAGACAGGCAGCAGCTAGTAAAGCTAGGAAAATTCTCATCCAGCACCCGTACGATCAGCACTGGCGCCCCCCAGGGTTGCATCCTCTCCCCACTGCTCTTCTCCCTCTACACCAATGACTGCACATCTAAAGACCTCTCTGTCAAACTCCTGAAGTTTGCAGATGACACTACAGTGATCTGCCTCATCCAGGACAGAGACGAGTCTGCCTACAGACAGGAGGTTAAAGAGCTGGCTGTCCGGTGCAGTCTTAACAATCTGGAGCTGAACATCCTCAAACCAGTGG
>NW_015633551.1:237098-248164 GCF_001515625.1 Sinocyclocheilus rhinocerous
ACAATAAACGTGGAACACACAACACTATTATACATTTATTTAACACACATACTTTTTTACATTTCAAATTTGCACATATCATACCTGTACATACATAATTGTCTATATTATATATTGTGTTTTTGCTATTTTGTACATTGTCTATTTTCTATATTTGTATATTATTCTTTTTATTATCTGTGTCCTGTCTTGTCACTGTCATTCACTGTGGAGCTTCTGTCACTAAAACAAATTCCTCGTATGTGTAAACATACCTGGCAATAAATCTCATTCTGATCATATCATTTACAAAAAGCGTTTTTGTAGAAAGGGATCTAATATTCATTAAGCCAAGCTTTATCATGTGTTTTTCTGTATTATATCTGTTTTTTATTTGTTGAACATCAATTAAATTGTTACCTTTAAATTGATTTGGAAGTTTTTTGTATTTGCTAGTTCGGGGAACAGGCACAGTCCCTTCAGCCATAGTCCCTTCACACCATTTTTCTCCCGAGAGAATCTGAAAAATATCCATGATCTTAACATTGACCTGTAAAAAGATGTCAATCCTGTCAGGTCTAATTTTTCAATGTCCATTAAAACAAGTGGCAGTCTAAGCCCATGCTGCCCTCTCTCCTCAGGAGGGCACGGGCTACCCCAGCTCAGCTTACATCTTCCCCATATAAGAGTCTCTAAGCCGTCTGAAATCGAAAAGCTCTGACTCTGGATCCAATGTCAACCAGCCCTTGTCCGCCTTCCTATAATGGCAGATCGGCACAGCAGCCTTCAGCCAATGTTGTCCTGACCAGAAGAAATTCACCATATGTTGTTGAATTCCTCTTACTAAATCTTCTGGAGGCTCTAGAATCATCATTTTAAGCCACAGAGATTATGCGATCAGGTTGTTACAGACCAGTACCCTCCCCCTGTAGGACAACTGGGGTAGCAGCCATTTCCAGTGAGACAACTGAGCGCACACTTTCTCCACAAGGCCCTCCCAATTTTTCTTCCTATACTTTTCTGTCCCTAAAAATACCCCTAGATATTAAAAAACCCGCTCTCCCCCATTGCAAACCACCAGGTAGTGAGGGATTAATACAATCTCGGCCACACCACAGAGCATCACTTTTTTGCCAGATAACTTTGGCTGACAATGATTTTCCATAACACTCCAAAGCCTTTTTTAAACACTGAACATCACTGTTACTTCTAATTAAAACTGTAACATCATCTGCATGTGCAGAAAGCTTAAAAATGTGCTTAAAGTGCTTACAATCCAGTGTATTAACTTCTAAACCAGTTAGCTGTCTTCTCAGCCTACACAACAAAGGCTCAATAACTAAACTGTAAAGCTGACCTGAAAGAGGACAACCTTGCCTAATGCCTCTATGTACTTTTACTGGAACAACTGAGGCCACCAGCTACTTTAATCATACATGAGGCCCCAGCATACAATAGTTTTAGAGATAGAGAGTGAGACTTAGTCCAGAGCATTCAGAACCTCAGACTGGGCAGAAGGTTCATATTACAACAGGACAATGACCCTAAGCAAGAGTAGCTTATGGACAACTCTGTGAATGTCCTTGAGTGGCCCAGCCAGAGCCTGGGCTTGAACCAAATTGAATATTTCTGGAGAAACCTGAAAATGTCTGTCAGCCCCTATCCAACCTGATAGAGGTTGAGAAGAGGTGAGGCGAGGTGAGGTTCGCCTACATTCTAAATAGTAGTGCATAATCGTTTTTGTGCAAACTACATAGCACTACATGCTAATTGTTGTGCATTCTTGAAAGTAGAATATACAGTACTAATACTAGTACACTAGTTGCAGTACTTAGAGGTAAATGTGTATTTGCTAAAGTAATGCAAGCTATTTGTAGTGCCAACTAAATAGCAGTCCATACTAGTATGTACTAAATAGTAGAACATTCTAGTGTTAGTACATTCTAAATAGTAGTGCATAGTGGTTGTAGTCCATATTTGGAAAAAGTACATTCTAGCTATATACATACTAAAGTTGCACTCGAGTTGTATCCTTTGAAAACCAAACAAGTAGTGCATACTATTTGTGGCACAAATTAAATTGCAGTACATTCTAATTGTGCATTCATGAAAGTAGAATATACAGGACTAGTTATATACATACTTGATAGTAGTACACTAGTTGCAGTACTTAGAGGTAAATGTGTATTTACTAAAGTAATGCAAGCTATTTGTAGTGATAACTAAATAGTAGTCCATACTAGTACATACTAAATAGTAGAACATTCTAGTGTTAGTACATTTTAAATAGAAGTTGTACTACTTGTGTACTACTAGTGTAATATTTGTTGTAGTCCATATTTGGGAATAGTACATTACAACATTTGAATGCCTTGTCTTAAGTGCATCTGCTTCTCATGCTGCTCCCCATGCTGCTGTGGCCACTATTTATAGACCTCCAAAATAAGACCCCCATCAACTTCGAAATGGTGGTTCTCTTACTTTGTCTGTTGATGGTGTTGCCTTGGAGTTTCAAAGCAAACTAAAAAAATCTTGGAGTCATTTTTGATGCTTCGCTGTCATTTGAGCCTTTTGTGCAGAATACGGTTAAGACATCCTTTTTTCACCTCAGAAACATTTATGTTGTCCTTCTCAGTTGCTAAGAGGTTGATAAATTCTTTTTTTTCCATGTGTCGACTATTGTAATGGTCTTCTTGCTGGATGTTACGCGTTTAATATTTGTGGGGATGTTTCGTAACATTTAAGTGAGACACAACTGGCACTGGGGCAAACCATGGAAGGAAATGACCAGGAAACAGGCAATCACGTTCAATACGAACTCGATTTATTTGAGAGGTGCAGATTAGCAATCACTAAAAATAAATAACTTATAGGATAAATTATGGGAAAAAGGAGAAAACTGAGTGACACCAAAACAAAGAAATAATCAGAAGCAAAACAACCCCGATAACTGAACCTCAACCCAACTAATCTAACTATCAAACAGAAAATGTAGAAATAAAACCGCAAACTTCAGCGTATCCGACGCCCAACATAAACTACCCTAATTAATAACAAAAATACATAGGTGGCAGTCACTCCCTAACTAGAACTAACAAGAAAATAACTAAATTTAAATGCAAAAACGTACCTACCTCCTTTTCCCGAAATCATTCTAACAGAACTATCTTAACAAAAACACATTGGTCTACGTTAACTGATCACAGGGGTAACTTAGCACCACATGTCAAACCAGCAACTAAAGCACTAATCATTCAGCAACGGGTGTTTCTAAGTTCTAGCGATCAATGACACAGGTTTAGTAAACCTAACCACAGGACCAGAAGCCTCAATAAACTAACGAGTAAGTCAGTCAACTGAACAATTCAAAATAACTAATAAACACAACTCAAACAGTCAAAGAAAAAAAAAAAAAAGCGCCTCGGACAATGACACAGGTTTAGTAAACCTAACCACAGGACCAGAAAGCCTCAATAAACTAACCAGTAAGTCAGTCAACTGACCAATTCAAAATAACTAATAAACACAACTCAAACAGCCAAAGAAAAAAAAATGAGCGCGGCTGGCAAAAATGGACAGTCGCCCGCTGGCTGGAAAGCGGGATGGCTGACAGCAGCACACGAAACCCGGCCGCCTTTTAAACGGGTAGGTCCATCCTGATTGGTCAACTGATGAACCGAGCAGCCAATAAACACAACCTAAGAATTTAGAGCAGAAAGAACAAAAGGAGAAAAGAAAACAGGGAGCAAACAAAAATACAAACATACGAGGAACGTAACACTCCCCCTCCCCCCCCTTAAAAAAAACTATATAATTCACACATTATATAAGTTTTAACAAGTTCTCAAGCCACTGACCAAGCTCTGGATAAAGCATCAGCAATGATATTCTCTGATCCCTTTTTATGCTTAATCAGCAAGTTATAACCTTGTACAACTAAAGACCAGCGCATCAAACGCCGGTTATGGTTATACATGCGAGCTAAGAACACCAAAGGATTATGGTCAGTGAACACAGTTACAGGTATATTACTTGAGCTAATATACACATCAAAATACTGCAGAGCCATCAGAAGTGCCAGAGTTTCTTTTTCAATAGTAGAGTAGTTTACCTGGTGTTTATTAAACTTACGTGAAAAGAAACACACAGGATGCTCTATTCCACGGGCGTCCTCCTGGATCAGTACAGCACCCGCACCAACCAAACTCGCATCAATCTCCAATGTGAAGGACTTTTCACAGTCTGGAGCAATGAGGACAGGTGCATTGCACAACAATGCCTTCACATTGTCAAAAGCGTTCTGACAGGCATCATTCCATTTAAATGGACACGAAGGACTAAGAAGGGATGTTAGCGGATTAACGACAGTAGAGAAGTTCTTACAGAAATTTCGATAACCCGCCATTCCCAAGAATCTACGCAATTCCTCTAGAAGCGTGTTGCTTAATAGGAGCGGCGTTACCTACATCAATATCATGTTGCAATACTGTTGTTCGAGTAGGAACATCATGAAATGATGAAGGAAAAGTGTGAATTAACTGTTCAATATCAAATCTCTGAGAATCAGGCAGATGAGATAAAGAAGAGCATAGATCAGCCAAAACTTCAGAGTTCTTAAGTCTGGCACATTGCTGATATGTATGCCGAACTATCACCCCATCATCTTCATCATCAGGACTATCAGTAATGACCTCACAAGTAAGGGTAACAATAGGCAAATGAGAATTTAACTAATTTGAACTCACAGCATTTTGTGATGACTCTCTAACACTATACGCCTTTAGCATATTGACATGACACACACAAGATTTTTTTCTGCGATCAGGTGTTCGAATTACATAGTCTGTATCACTCAATTTCTTCATCACCTCGTATGGACCTGAAAAACGTGCAGACAAAGTTGAACCAACAACAGGCAAAAAAACTAGCACTTGGTCTCCTTCTTTAAAGTGACGTGACACAGACTTACGATCAAAATGATCTTTCATAGTGACCTGCGCTTTTGATAAAGTTTCTTTCGCCACTGCACAAGCATGATGCAAACGTTCACGAAATTTGCTCACGTACTCCAGCACAGTCGTTTTAGCAGTAATCTCAGAAGATAACAGGTCTTCTTTAAGCATCTTTAATGGACCCCTCACAGTATGTCCAAACACTAGGTCAGCAGGACTAAACCCCAGGCTATCCTGTACTGCTTCCCTGACAGCAAACAAAACTAAGGGTGTGCCCTCATCCCAATCCTTGCTAATTTCCATACAGAATTTACGAAGCATAGATTTCAACATCTGGTGAAATCGTTCTAATGCCCCTTGACTTTCTGGATGGTACGCACTTGCGACTCTATGAGAAATTTTCAAAGTCTCTAACACTTAAGCAAAAAGTTGACAGAAAATTTGTACCCCGATCGGTTTGTACAATTCTCGGTAACCCAAACATTGAAAAGAATTTCACGAGCGCATGAGTAATTACAGGAGCCGTTATTTTCCGCAGTGGAATCGCCTCCAGAAAACGTGTCGCCGCACACATCATCGTTAACAAGTACTGGTTCCCAGCTCTTGTCTTAGGCAAAGGACCAACACAATCGACAATGACGTGCTCGAAAGGTTCCCCCATCACAGGTATAGGAACAAGTGGTGCGCGCGGAATTACTTGGTTCGGCTTCCCTGAAATTTGGCAAGTACAACAGGTTCTGCAATATTTCGTTACATCAGACTTTAATCTGGGCCAAACAAAGTGCTTCAAAATTCGGTTATACGTTTTCTTAATGCCCAGGTGTCCAGACAAAGCATGATCATGGGAAAAAGAAAGTACAACTTGTCTGTAACACACTGGAACAACAATTTGATTAACAGCAGACCACTCAAAATCATCCGAGACATTTGTGCACCATCTACACATTAGCAATCCGTTATCCACATAGTAAGCGTTTTTTCTCTCACATGCTAACTCCAAAAGGTACAACAGAGGAAAAACATTTACGCAGGGTAACATCGGCTCCTTGAGCTGCAACAATATTATCTCGAGTCACTGGTAATTTACATAATTCAAAATGGAATCAGGGTTTCCGTCTGCCTCACTCTCATCAACCATCAGAATACCATGCTCAAAAGTAGATGCCATAAAGGTTGTAGCCAAATCATCTGCATCAGCAAGTTTACGAGCTTGTGCTCGCGTCACTGCACAAACAGGAAAGACTTCAGGGAATCTTTCAGACATTTCATCAAGATGATCAGACATATCAGGTTTGTCACAAACTTGTAAGAAAGGTGTAACCTTTCCACCGGCCACATCATTACCAAGGATAAATTTTACCCCGCACACAGGCAAATTTTCACGCACCCCGACCTTAATCATTCCTGTATACAACTCTGACCGCAAATTAATCTGATGTAAAGGAACTCTGACAGTCTCTATTCCGATACCTCGTACCAAAACATAGCTACCGCAAAAAGTTTCATCAGAAAAAAGAAACGGGTCCTTAGCCACGATCGTCTGCATCGCACCTGTATCACGCAACATGGTCACCTTAACCTGATTTGTAGACTGAGCATCAGCAGAAACTAATCCTTCCATCAAAAAAGGTTGATAGCCCACATCTATTTTATCATGATTTTCATTTTCAGTCACGTCAACAGTCTTTACAAAAGCAACACTTTTAGGAGGATTATGTTGCTGCTTGCATTTTAAAGCAAGGCAATCAGCAATCACGTGGCCAGTTTTGTGACAATAAAAACACTCTCTCTCTTCCCTAACTTTTGTACCAATAGACTTAAAACGTGACTGGTCTTTCAAAACAGGGGAAATGGAAATAACTTTTTCAGTATGGGCAGTAAAAATAGTTTTGTGAGTCAGCGCGAACTCATCAGCAAGAACAGATGCATTTGACAATGAGCTTACTTTGTTCATTTAAGTAAACTGCAGTACGCTCAGAAATGCAACTCTTAAATTCTTAGAGCAAAATTAATTCACGTAGTGCCTGAAAATCTGTAACTTTACTTGCTACGCACCATTTGTCAAACAGCATAGTCTTTTCTCTAGCGAATTCAACGAACGTCTGACTCGAATTTTTTTTATAATTTCTGAATCACTGCCTATAAGCTTCAGGTACAAGTTCATAAGCTCTCAAAATAGTCGCTTTAACAACATCGTAGTTCAAACTGTCTTCCAAAGACAAGACAGCACACACTTCCTGGGCTTTTCCCGTTAGCTTACACTGTAGTAACAAAGACCATACATCTCTAGGCCAATTCAAAGCCGAAGCAATTCGCTCAAAAACATTAAAATACGAGTCAATCTCAATCTCTCTAAACTGTGGCACAAGAGCAATATGTTTACTCACATCAAATGTACTACCTGATAATCCTACTCTCGTCGCAGCATCAGCGCCTACTGCAGGTGCAAGCTGAGCAGGCAGACCCGATGGCGCAGGAAGAACCAATGGCATGGGAGGAGGAATCTGTAATGAAGCGGGGGCTACTGGAACAGGAGGACATACTGCGTCTCTGGCAACTCTCAATTCGAGCTCCCGCAACTTGATCTGCTTATCCACGTCAATTTCCAGATGGCGGATTTCAAGCTGCAGCTCCAGCTCAGCCTAACAGGACTAACTTAACAAAAACACATTGATCTACGTTAACTGATCACAGGGGTAACTTAGCACCACATGTCAAACCAGCAACTAAAGCACTAATCATTCAGCAACAGGTGTTTTGAAGTTCTAGCGAACAATGACACAGGTTTAGTAAACCTAACCACAGGACCAGAAGCCTCAATAAACTAACGAGTAAGTCAGTCAACTGAACAATTCAAAATAACTAATAAACACAACTCAAACAGTCAAAGAAAGAAATGAGCGTGGCTGGCAAAAATGGACAGTCGCCCGCTGGCGAAACACGGCCGCCTTTTGAATGGGTAGACAGCAGCACACGAAACCCGGCCGCCTTTTAAACAGGTAGGTCCATCCTGATTGGTCAACTGATGAACCGAGCAGCCAATAAACAAAACCTAAGAATTTAGAGCAGAAAGAACAAAAGAGGAAAAGGAGAAAAGAAAACAGGTAGCAAACAAAAATACAAAACATACGAGGAACGTAACACTGGAGTATCTAAATCCTCCATTAACAAACTTCAATACTTTACTTTACTTTTACTTTTAGTCATTTAGCAGACGCCTTTATCCAAAGCGACTTAAAAATAAGAAAAAGTAATTAAAACTAAAGCTAAAACTCTATAAATACTATATATATACACATTTAAGAAAATAAAATAAATTAAATAAAAATGACAAATGCATTCAACAACATTTCAAAACTAATCATTTAAATGAAAACAAAAAAATAAAGCTAAAAACAATTCAAAATATTAAAAGAACAAAAGGTATGAGTATAATGATTCTAACATAACACTAAGCCAAACACCAAAAAACAACTACATGTGTATGTACATCCACACACATATACATGTACATATATATATATATATATATTATATCATTTCCATTTTGTATGTTGAAGTACTGAAATAACTCAAATTAAATAAAACTTAATAAAAAAACCTATATAGACATAATAAAAAACTAATAAAATTACAACATTACTACAACTGTAACTAAAACTAAATTAGATAACTAATACAAATCAAACTACAGTAGTTTATCAGTAACCCTAAAAAAAATAACACTGAGCCAAACACACATGCTAAAATAACAACAACTTACTGACACATAGTAAGAAATGGTTATAAAAAACTGAAACAGAAGTGAAACAAGTAGTAGGAAAGAGGAGAAATAAAAAGCGATACTTATGTACTCATGTACAAAACTATTTTATCTCTCACACACAGAGCAAACAAATGTTGCACATACATTTAAGAATACAAACTAAATTTAATTTTGTAAATACTTACAAAATTAGGCTGCTAGAATTCTGTATGGGGCCAGGTCTGGTGATCATATTACCCCTATTTTGGAGTCTTTGCACTGGGACCCTGTCAGGTACCGTATTGATTTTATTTTAAAATCCTTATGCTAACATATAAGGCTTTGCATGATCTGGCTCCTCAGTACTTGACTGACCTTTTAATGCCTTACACACCATGTCGTAATCTGCGTTCCTCTCAGAGTGGTCTCTTAGTTGTTCCCAAGACACGGCTTGATAGATAGAGCATTTTCTTATGCTCCTAAGCTTTGGAATTCTCTCCCGGCAGACATCAGGGAAGCAAACTCACTAGTGACTTTGGTAACACTTTCTATGAAGCCCGTATTTATAATACATTATAAGGGTATTCTTAAGGCATTATAATGAATGCATAATGCATTATAAAAAACCTTATAATATGTTGTATCATCTCATGAATATTCATAAGAACAGTTTTAATATATTATAATATTTACTTATTTGTGGTTATAGCTTTTAAGAGTATGATTATTTATAACACACAATGAACACCATATTAAATCTACTTCATTTACAGAATAATGGACTGTATCATATCTTGACATTGTTTATTTAAGATCTGCACAGTATCTTACTATACAGCTTGTGATTGGTTAGATGTTGAGTGTTATTTGAGTGTTTCCTGTGGAGCTAATGTTAATTAATTGATGTGAGCTTTATACTCCAACTGAAAAAAATGCAATGTTTTATATGGTTACATTTTATTTTGATGGTCCCCTTAATCAGTCGACTATAAGCAACTCTGCAACTACATGCCAACCTTTTAAATCTCTTCTTAAAACATTCTATTTTAGGATTGCTTTTACTTGATTATTCATTTTATTTTGCATTGTTTGTTGTATATTTATTGTATTTAAAGTGTGCTGTTTTCTCTGATGTGATGTTTGTTTGTAAAGCACGTTGAGAAAGCACCTTTTAAATGTGATATATAAAATAAATGTATTATTATTATTATTACATTCTATCATGGAAAGTAGCACACTTCTTGTATCCTTTGAAAACCTGTAGTTTAGTATCATAGAGATATTATTATAGATTTTTATTAATACTCAAAATTTTAATGTATTTGTATATTTTCTGTTTTTATTTCTGTTTGAAGTTTTAATAATTTTGTTGTTTTTGTCATTTCTATTAGTTTTTCTTTTTTAAAAATGTCTTGAAATAAATTAATTTGTTTGTATTACATTTACATTTAGTCATTTAGCAGACAGTTTTTTATCCAAAGTGACTTACAAATGAGGACAATGGAAGCAATCAAAATCAACAAAAGAGCAATGATATGCAAGTGCTATAACAAGTCTAAGTTAGCTTAACGCAGTACATATAGCAAGTTTTTTTTAAATTATATAATAAATAAAAAGAAAAACAGATAGAATAGAAAAAGAATAGAGCAAGCTAGTGTTAGAGGCCTTTTTTGCTTTTGATAATTGTATAATAAATAAAAAGAAAACAAATAGATAGAATACAAAAAGATTAGAAAAGCTAGTGTTATTATTATATTTTTTTAATATATAATTAGAATAGAGAGTGCTAGAGTTAGAGGGTCAAAAAAGATGGAAGACATGTGTTTTTAGCCGATTCTTGAAGATGGCTAAGGACTCAGCTGCTCGGATTGAGTTGGCCATTCCACCAAGAGAGAACATTTAATTTAAAAGTCCGTGAAAGTGATTTTGTGCCTCTTTGGGATGGCACAATAAAGCAACGTTCACTTGCAGAACGCAAGCTTCTAGAGGGCACATAAGTCTGAAGTAATGAATTTAAGTAAAGGGGTGCAGAGCCAGTGGTGGTTTTGTATGCAAACATTAATGCCTTGAATTTTATGCGAGCAGCTATTGGTAGCCAGTGCAAATTGATAAACAGAGGTGTGACGTGCATTCTTTTTGGCTCATTAAAAATTAATCTTGCTGCTGCGTTCTGGATTAATTGTAAAGGTTTGATAGAACTGGCTGGAAGACCTGCCAAGAGAGCATTGCAATAGTCCAGTCTAGACAGAACAAAAGCTTGAACAAGGAGTTGAGAAGCATGTTCCGAAAGAAAGGGCCTGCTTCTTGATGTTGCATTAAGCAAATCTTCAGGACCAGGCAGTTTTAGCAATGTGGTCTGAGAAAGTAAGCTGATCATCAATCATAACTCC
>NW_015633551.1:248186-252241 GCF_001515625.1 Sinocyclocheilus rhinocerous
AGTGTTGAGTATCATCAGCATAGCAGTGAGCTATGTTTCTGAATGACAGAACCTAGTGATGCCATGTTGACAAAGAAGAGAAGTGGTCCAAGAACTGAGCCCTGAGGCACCCCAGTAGTTAGATGTTGCGACTTGGACACCTCACCTCTCCAAGATACCTTGAAGGACCTATCTGAGAGGTAAGATTCAATCCATTGGAGTCTTGGTTTGCTTTGGCTCTCTTTGCAACAGGTTCTTTTGCACTGTTAGCGGACAGATCCAGCAAGATAATATTGAAGATTTGGAATCTGCTCTTGCCAGTCTTAGGGCTTCAACAAATGAGAGCAAGGCAGTCTCGGTTGAATGTCCACTTCTGAAACGAGACTGATTGCTGTCGAGGAGGTTGTTCTGTATTAATTTTTGATTTAATTTAATTTTAATTTCTTCAACTTTTATTTTATTTATTATTTGATTTTATTTCAGTTGACATTTATTAAAGTATTTAATTTTCATTTTTTATGGTTTTAGTTTTAGTTAACTAATAACCATTTGTAGTACATGCTAAGTAGTAGTAGTCTACAAAGTTATATACAGCATATATACAGCACATAGTAGATATTAGTACATACTAGTTGTAATGCATACTAGGAAGCAAGCAAAATTACTAAAGTGTGCATTTAAAATGGTGTATGCAGTACATGGATATTCTACTAAAGATGTGAATGTATGTGCAGTTTCTTTGACAGCTCCTAAATGGTTTGCAGTGCAGGGAACAGGAGTAATTCTGCCCTCAACTCCTGCTGAAAACAGCCATCATACACAACAGGGCGATGCTGTGTACAGTAGCCATGGAAATCCAAGTTAGTAGACCACGTGCCACAAGGTTCAGTGGCTCAAAAATCCCAAATGAACTGATGTAACAATCTGCACACAATTAATTCTCGCACTGCTTTCAACAGTTTGCTTGGTAAATGAATGCCTTCTATTTCAGTACAGTTCCCCCTAGTTTACTGTATACTTTTCTAAATGACTATTCTTGAAGCATACAGCTGCATTTTATGTCACTGTACAGTTGCTAATCTGAATCTTGGTTAGATACAGATGTCATTGCTAATCATTGCAACTGTTATTTTTACACTGAGGTGTCAGTGTTCAGCTGATGAGCTGATATGTAGATGCCGTAACTACACTTTATATCTCCACAGCCAATTCATAAAGAAGATTTGCATTCTTACAATATTAAATATTTTCCCCAGTAAACATATAAATCCTAATTTCTTTATACTGTAGTAGGCAACTTACACTGAACAAAATTATAAATGCAACACTTTTGTTTTTGCCCCCATTTTTCATGAGCTGAACTCAAAGATCTAAGACTTTTTCTAAATACACAAAAGGCCTATTTCTCTCAAATATTGTTCACAAATCTGTCTAAATCTGTGTTAGTGAGCACTTCTGATGTCACTGCTCAGGATATTTGGTAGTGAAGGGCTTGGGATGAGACTGAGATAAATGGGAATGTTATACTCTAGATTTCTTCAGGTTTTATTATTTAAGTTGTTGTCCTTTAATAGCTATTTTGGGAGTAAAATCAGATTCAATAAAAAGCTAGAAGAGAGGGTACCTCCTACAAATACTCCTAGTTGCTGCAAAGAAAAACATCACAAAAATGGCTACAGAAAGTGCCACAGACACTTGAGGAATGCTTAGGAAATTGAGGGATATCTATGGGATGGAAAAAATTACGTACAGCTTAAGACTCAAAATGAGTATGTTTGTTGATCAATGGAAACCCTTAATAAAAGAGTTGAGTGAGACATGGGGAGGAAGTTTTTGAGCACACTTTTTTTTTAATAGATTGGCTGGTCTTTTTAAAATATTTTGATCCCATCCTAGGTTGTTGTTCTGTGTTTATTGGTATTGATGGTTTTGTTTTAGTTGTGTATTGTTATAAACTCAGTCATACTACAAAAAGTTTATGTATAAATCAAAACATTATGTATCTGCACTTTGTTCATATTTTGCAAGAAGATGTTGGTTAATAAAAATTAAGTTAAAACAAAAAACAAACAAACAAACCAACCAACAAACAAACAAACAAACGTCTCAGGTTACTTATGTAACCATGGTTCCCTGAGTAGGGAACGAGACACTGCGTCCTCTAGGGGTCGCTATGGGGAACGCCTCGTCGTGACCCGTGTCTGAAGCATACATTGAAAAAACACCAACAACACGTTGGCCGGCGACAGCCCATGACGTCACTACCGGTGCGACTATAGTATAAATAGTCGCCGGGAGAACATGTCATTCACTTCTTCGTCTGAAGCTTGCGTTCGAAGCATGGCAGGAAGCCTCGAGGACGCAGTGTCTCGTTCCCTACTCAGGGAACCATGGTTGCATAAGTAACCTGAGACGTTCCCTTTCAAGGGGACTTCGAACTGCGTCCTCTAGGGGTCGCTATGGGGAACGGTATACCCACGCCGCCATGCTGAGGGGAGTGCGGGCCAGAACCATGGCGAGCACTAAGTACCAACTTTACCATTTTCATGGTGAGTTGCCCCTGGGACGTCAGACGGCTGTCTGTGACTTTATCCCCTACGGCCAAAGGCCTAGGCTACATACCCAACTTACCTGTTAGGGCCAGACTCCTGGGCCCGGGGTAGAGCTCCAGGCTTGGAATCAAATAGATTCCTTTAAGGGGATACGACCAAGAGCCTAGTATCATACTAAGTCTTGGCCTGTCACACAGGGGCTACCGCTTGCTCTTGCATAAGCTCTGAAAGGAACTGTCTCAACAGACCTCTAGTGGCCACACCCTGTTAAAGTAGGTATCCTAGGATACCTAGGTGGAGTGGCGCCCAAGGTGAACGGGGCTTTAACCAGCTCAAGAAAGGGCACGAAGTAACCGCGCGAAGCCCTCACC
Organism: Sinocyclocheilus rhinocerous; assembly: GCF_001515625.1. Classification (NCBI taxonomy): domain Eukaryota; kingdom Metazoa; phylum Chordata; class Actinopteri; order Cypriniformes; family Cyprinidae; genus Sinocyclocheilus; species Sinocyclocheilus rhinocerous. The sequence continues at coordinate 251,089 of NW_015633551.1, forward strand.
ATATAGGATTTTAGAAAAGAACGCAAAGAACTAGCGTGCGAACTTAACACAATGTGGATTTTAGAAAGTGCACAAAGCCTTAACGTGCACACTTACCATAACATGGATTTTAGGATACCGTTCTAAGGGGCTTTCGTGGCACTCTGAAAGAGCAGCTCATAGATGGAATGGTGCACACCAAACCCAATATGTTTGAGAGTCACCAACTCGATCTAAGATATAAAGCTGGAATGGCTAGCAGTAAATCTCTAGCTGAGGGGGCAAACACCCAACTCTCACACGAGAGGGGAGCTCGACCTACCGCATGTTCCAATGCTGGAACAGCTAGCAATAATTTACTTAGCTGAGGGAGAAACACACCCAGCTCTCAAACGAGTTCCAATGCTGAAACTGCTAGCAGTAAGTTGCCTAGCTGAGGGAGCATAGACCCAGAGAGGGGGCTCGCACAGCATGATCGTTAGAAATCAGAGGGTAAGCGTACTGCAAGCTAGCCAAAAAACTCAGCGCATCAGAGAGGCGGAGTGAAGGGCCTATGTTCACCTGATGCTGCTGGTTCCAGGTGCTCTGGGAAAAACAGAGAACTCAAGTCTCACGTGAGAGGAGAACTCCGAATTCGGAAAGATTAGCGCGCTCATAGGCAACCCTTTGGTAAAAGGGGAGCACTGCTAATATTACCACGAGAGCAGCCCACGGAGTGAACCCGGGCGCTCGATAGGAAGCAGCATGCTCATAGTAACCCTCAATGGTGAGGGGAGCGATACTTCCAAGTGTGTCAAAAATAGAGACACACTGGTTGAGTGGAGCCCAAGGTACCGGGGTCTATAGGATAGATAGGAAGCAGCATGCTCATAGTAACCCTCAATGGTGAGGGGAGCGATACTTCCAAGTGTGTCAAATTAGAGACAACACTGGTTGAGTGGAGCCCAAGGTAGCGGGGTCTAACCAACTCAGAGAAAGGGAACGAAGTTATAACGCGTAACCCTTACCGTACAGGATTTCAGAAAGTGCGCAAAGTCTAGCGTGCACACTTACCACTTATGTGGATTTTAGAAATTGGACAAAGCATACCGTGCACACTTACCACCTATGTGAACTTTAGAAAGTGTGCAAAGCATAACGTGCACACTTACCACTTATGTGGATTTTTAGAAAG
>NW_015633551.1:252321-252890 GCF_001515625.1 Sinocyclocheilus rhinocerous
ATATATATATATACACATATATATATATATATATATAGAATGGATCACACTCAACCACCATGGTTCCCGCGCCGGAACATCGTTCCAGAGGCGATTCCAGAGAAGCCTCTAGTCCGGACCATCAGTAAGGTGGTTGCTATGAAGTCATAGAACCAACCAAAACATCATAGGTCCAGCATAGGAGACTGTAATGCAGGAAATTCCTACCTAACCTCGGTCAGGTGGAGTGCTGGTGGTTTCAGCCTGATACGCCTGGAGCACCGCCATAGTGTGCAACGAAGCCACAGCCTGACCTGCTGCTGCGTATGCCCTGCCATTTAAGCGTGATGTATCCTGAAGGGGCTTAGATGGCAAGGAGGGAGTATTAAGGGAGGACGTCTCACCCATAGAGAGATAGCTAGCCAGCGTCTCTTCTACAGGGAGAAAAAAGAGACAAACGAGAGCGGAGCTTTTACATCGAAAAACACTCACAATGCACGCAAATTGCCCCCTCAAGGACATCGCGTGCGTGCTCCTCGCCCAAACAAAAAACGCAGAGATTGTGTGTGTCATCAGGTGTCAAATAGCGA
>NW_015633551.1:253143-257026 GCF_001515625.1 Sinocyclocheilus rhinocerous
GCGAGAGGGAAAACCCCTCTTCAAACTCATCGGCCAGATCCACCTGCGATCCCCACGAGCTCATTCTCCTCCGTGCCTCAGCAGCGGCGGGTCCTGAATCGCGGGAAGCAGATGGCTGCGCCTCTTTCCTCGAAAAGAGAGACAAACGAGAGCGGAGCTTTTACATCGAAAAACACTCACAATGCACGCAAATTGCCCCCTCAAGGACATCGCGTGCGTGCTCCTCGCCCAAACAAAGAACGCAGAGATTGTGTGTGTCATCAGGTATCAAATAGCGGACGACACGGATGCACACATCCTCTAAACGTTCTGCTAGTGCTCGCCATAACAATAGGATAGAGATCGCTCTTACCATGTTCAAATGCACGCTTAAAAAAAAACAGTCAGTGAAGACGAAGAAGAGAATGACATGTTCTCCCTGCGCCTATTTATACTAATAGTCGCACCGGTAGTGACGTCATGGGCTGTCGCCGGCCAACGTGTTGTTGGTGTTTTTTCAATGTATGCTTCAGACACGGGTCACGATGAGGCGTTCCCCATAGCGACCCCTAGAGGACGCAGTTCGAAGTTCCCTTGAAAGGGAACAAGAAGTTGTTGTCCTCAATGCACTGCTGTGCAAATATGTCAAACTCTGACCCCTGGTGGTGGACTGTGATATAGGTGTTAATGTTTGAGAAGCTTAAAGTCACTGAAATAAGGCCATAAAACACATACAGAACATTTGTTTACAGGACTTTTGAGAACTGGATTTTGAAGTCTAGAGTTTTTGCTTCAAAATGATGTGAAAATCATCTTATTCACAGAAAACAATATATTGATTTAAAATTTCTAAGACACTTTTTCTGTAGAAAAGGTATATGCGAGGAGGTGTGAATGATCATGCATAATGCTGTGATTCACACCTGAGAAGAGAAAGGCCTACATAATGAGCTGCATAATGAGCCTTTCAGTCAGGTGTGTGACTGAGAGGTAATTGCTATTTTTTGTTTGTAGTTTATTTAGAATATATATAACTATCACATAAAATAACTTGAGATTCACTTGCGAGTGCAGTTAAACAGTTTATTAGGGGGAAAAAACAACAACAACAACACAAGAATCAAGACGTCATGGGTGCAATATCCAAAACAGCGGCAGGAAACTTGAACAACATTTTGAAAAAACTCATGGGAGTGTGTGCATCACACGGTCTTAGCTGTGGTCCAGGTTCCTGTGCAGGCAGGAATCTCAGAGCCTGTGGAACATGTAAACATCAGTCTCTGTTTTCCATGACTGAGTGGGCTGCTTTGCTTTGACGTGACACGTGACATAAGTGACGTGACATGTGGCCAAGTATGGTGACCCATACTCGGAATTAGTGCTCTGCATTTATCCCATCCAAAGTGCGCACACACACAGCAGTGAACACACACACACCGTGAACACACACCCGGAGCAGTGGGCAGCCATTTTTTGCTGCGGCACCTGGGGAGCAGTTGGGGGTTCGGTGCCTTGCTCAAGGGCACCTCAGTCGTGGTATTGATCCCTGCTGGTACAATCCCTGCCGGTACGAGACTCGAACCCGCAACCTTTTGGGTTATGAGTCCGACTCTCTAACCATTAGGCCATGACTTTGGCTCTCTTTGCAACAGGTTCTTTTGCAGTGTTATTCTAACATCTGAAATAAAAAGTAAGCATGCTGTTTACACAAACGACATTATTAACATTATTGTGATGTTCACTGATACTAGTACTAATTTATCGGAACACAGAACGCAATTACCACATAGCAAACATATTTTACCATACAGTAAATAAATCAAATGAAAGTAACATCTGTAAAATAGTGAATGCACACTTGCTCTAAGATTCTGAATGGAGTTGAAAACTGAACGAGCGTCCCCTTCCTGTGTGAGATGCAGGTGAAGACAAGAGTGGTGTATTCACAGTCAGAGGCGTCGCTAGTGGGGGGAAAAGGGTGAAAGAGTGCATAGGGCCCAGAGGTCTGGGGGGCCCGCGATCGCCTACTGGCCATCGGGAGCACCGGGACATTCCATTCGAGTAGTGGGCCAATCGCTGAAACGAGGGAGACCTCCCCGATATTAGGCGCTGTTTTTAAATTACAGCGCATGTGAAACCGCATAAAGCAAATACTCCGAAGGTGTGACTGTGAAGCAGCGCTACCCGATGCATCCGCCAGCCGTGCGTCAAAGCAGAGCGGGATCAGTCTCCCGCACAGCACTGACGAACGTGTGCCGCACTTATGCCAAGATTTATAAGTGATAAACAGTGCAAGTCGCTTGATCCATTCAGATGTGACACAGAATTGCTATACAGTCGTGTGATGTGAGAACATTAAAGGTTCTGTAGTGATGCTGGCTGAAAACAGCCACGAGTCATGACAATAATGAGGTATATTGGAAAACGCCAATGGGCTTGTCAATTCAGCACCATAGTAATTTAACTTGACGTTATTAACACTGTACAAATAGTCCATGTGTTGGCACCTTTTATAGAAGGTGTTTTGTAGTTACTTCATGTTTAGTTTTTTTAACTACAAATTTTATATTTTATTATTACTTATTATTTATTTTAAAAACCATATAACCATGGTAATGGAGCATGGCTGTACCCAGGCTTTGAAAATTAGTGAGGTGGGGGGGTGGTAATTATATTGTGTTATAATAACCCCTACAAATACAACTCATTATATACACTATAAACACTTTAAAGAGCAGTGTTGGGCAGTAACACATTACTTAGTAACGTGTTACTGTAATTTGATTACTATTTTAGTAACGGAGTAATTTAACACATTATAATTTTCAAAATAGTTATTAGAGTATAGTTACAAGCCAAGGTCTCTATACGTTACTGCCACATTACATTGCTGACAGAATGCAGTGTTTTATAATCTAGAGATTGTAAAAAGGATGTAGCACACGCCCTGTCGAGTCAAGTGCCAGTGGATTAGAGACCTGCTCCCGCGAGACCCGACGCAATAGAGCGCGGCGCGGGACAAGCTGGGCGAGTGCTGGTGCGGGCGGATAGACACTCGTGTGTGTGCGGGATGCGGGAGAATAAAATGATTCACGGGACTCCCGCAAAATAGAAATATCTAAACATAAAATATCTAAAACAAATAAATTGTTATTTACTTTTATGCACAAAAGCAACATGAACTAATATAAAATATAAACGATTAACAGGTGCAAGCGTATGCAGAGTTTCTATTTAGGCTATAACACGCGTTTGCTGCAGCATCAAAATTTGTTAATACTCTACTATATTTAAGGGTGGATAATTTTATCAGTTGTTTATTGCAACAATACATAACTACAATAACTTTGTCTAGTGCTCTTATGGAAGTTTATAGCATGATTTGTGAAAATTTAACTATACTGAATGACATCGCATAGACTTCTTCATGGCTAGTTTTTGCGTATTTCATCTCATACTGTAACATACTTGTTCTACAGATCTGTGTGTACTAGTGTTAAATGCTACTGTTTTTGACAGCGTTAATAATGTTTATGACAGATGATAATTTTTGCGTTTCCCTTACCGAATGTCGTATCCTGTCAGCAAAAACCTGTCCATGGCACTGATCTATATATTAATTATTATAGATCAGTGGTCCATGGGCTTTTTTGATTGCTGTCAGTTTAAGTGCCGATGATCCAGTATTGCCAGATATTGATACTAAAAAAAAAACAAAAAAAAAAAAAAACGAAATTGTTTCCAATCTTTTGCAAATAAGATAAGATAAAGATATCGCTGACTCTAAACTGCAACTTCCTGCTTTATTAACTTTCTAAAGTGTTAAATTAATTTAAATTAAATTAAGACAAGTCCAAAAATGCTTAGAGGCTGCGCCCGCGCCCTCACTCACAACTCAAGCCCC
>NW_015633551.1:258340-262046 GCF_001515625.1 Sinocyclocheilus rhinocerous
TTGCCAGATATTGATACTAAAAAAAAAACAAAAAAAAAAAAAAACGAAATTGTTTCCAATCTTTTGCAAATAAGATAAGATAAAGATATCGCTGACTCTAAACTGCAACTTCCTACTTTATAAACTTTTTCATAAGTGTTAAATTAAGTGGAAAAGACAAGTCCAAAAATGCTTATAATAGCTGGATCTGCGGCCGCGCCCTCAGTCACAACTCTCTCAAGCCTCGTTCACTCCGCCAGCGTCTCACAGCGATCATTTTCATACCAGGGACGCTAAACATTCTTGCAAACGGTCTAAACTGAATTATACATGTCATGGAGGCATTCATATGAGGAGTTTAACAGCAAATTAGTCATTCAAAGAACAAATTTTATTTTTGAACATGAAAAATTTACAGAGGTCCGGACCGTCCTCATAGCTGGTTACGGGCCTGGTAATGAGGACCATGGTTTTACTTCTTGTGGCCCCCATCCTACTAATACTAGTCAGATAAACTCTGGATTCTAAGCAAGAACTTCTTTCTTTTTAGATGTCTAGTTCTAATGAATTTTAATTGAAGTAAAATGTTAATTCAATAAGGGCCTGATTAAAGATAAATATCAGTGTCTTATATAAATTAGGTGTTTATTATTTACAAATAATAAAGTTCTTAAAGGGAGATTCAACGAAAAATGAAAATTATCATCATTTACTCAACATCATGTAATTCCAAACCTGTATGAATTTCTTTCTTCTGTGAAAGAAATTCAAGAAATGTTTGTCCATACAGTAGAAATCAAGGGTAACCAAAAGGGTTTGGTAACATTCTACAAAATCTTTTTTTGTGTTCAACAGAAGAAAGTCGTTTGGAACGACATGAGGGTGAAGAAATTATGTCAGAATTTATTAGCAGTAACTTTCCAGCAGTCTAGCTCAAAATCAATGCTTTACTGTCAAGTGCTTTTCTATGTGGCAAAAATGCATTATTAAGTTTGTTGCATTTGTCGTGAATTAAGTAATATCTATCAGTATTCGTTTCTGTCCTGTTTTGAAGGGCTGAAGGTCCTATGACCCATCAAAACATTCAAGGGGGAATTTGTGGGCCGGATGGGCTCGATTTGTCCTGGGCCAAATTTTAACCCCAGTCCAGCCCCCATCCCTGAACATTATTTTACATTTTACGATCGCAACTCATACCCCTCCTCCACTGAACGTGATTTTGAGGGGGTCCCATAGCAAATTCAGTGAACAGGGCCCAGAATTCCTAGCGACGGCCCTGTTCACAGTCCTAAAAGAATTTTATAAACAATCGTTAGCATTTTTTTTCCCACAGTACCTTAGTATAGTATGCAAACGAAAATTGAAACAGTTGTTAACAATTACCAGAACATGCATAGCTGATAATAAATGGCATCACTGCTAGTGATAAGAAAGGACGAGTGTATATGTCTGTCGATGGGCCACTTATTTACAGCTTACTTGATACATTTACACCTCAGACTATCGCAAACACCAATGACCGGGTATAACACATTCAAAACATTTACACCAGAGCAGATATTCGCGAACAGAAGCTTATAGTCTTCTTATAGTTATAGTCACAAACACAAGCATGCTTAGTAGGCCTATTATACGATACAAAAACATTTTATACCTGGGAAAATAAATTATTATTGTTAAGCACGTTATAAAGATCTTCGCGAACAGAGCCTATAGTAACGTTTTGTCTAAACATTCTTACTCTAACATTAATAACATTATAACTCATATTACTTTTATATCGTTGCTGTCTATTTTATAGAACATAAAAAAAAACATCCTGGTGTCGTGAGACATTAAATGCAGTGAATGAATCTTCATAATGTTTCACTTGATTATACATTTAGTCAGGAATCATGGTTTGATCTGAGGTAAATTCTGTCTTATTCCTCTCAGCCGTCTTCTTCAAGGAAAGGAACAGTATGAGCTTGAGGAAAAGTCTCGCTGCTATGTTTGCTGTGATGTGGGCGTTTACATGCCACGCGTCTCACGTGGACTATTGTAAAATCAATAGCGAAAGTAGCGTGTGGGCGTGATCTAATTAGAGATAATGAAGGCAGACGGGCAAGACTTAACATTGCGTTGGTTTCCTACTGATTACTTTGTCACATAATATTTGTTTTCGACATGACTTACTTCGTTTAAAAGTAGACATGTCAAGCTTTCTATGAGAGATATATCTATAGAAAGCTTGACATGTCTACTTTTAAACGAAGTAAGTCATGTCGAAAAATCTTATATGTATGATCAAATATGACGGAGCATTTTAAGTTATTTTCGCTGTTATCATTAAAATCTGCAAGTGGCATCACCAGCGCCACTGTCAACCCCAGGAGTTTAATATGAACACAAGAGGAATGGTTCACTTTCAGTACTGTAGAATGTTATGTAATTTAAAGCACTTGGATTGAATGGTCTAAAAGTCAAACCCTGAGACTATATTGCTTTTGGTGATCATTTGTGCTTTTTGTTTTTTTTGACTTTTTTTCCCACACTCCATGCAATATTTTTGCACAGTGTGGTCAGGCACTAATTATTACAGTGACCAAATGTTATGGTGACCAGATTTAAAAAAACTGGAAATCGGGGACATTTTCTATTCAGTGGTCAAAATATCACTGTAATCCAACTTGTTACTGTCTATTAATTAATTTTTAAAAATGCACTTTTGTATGCTTTTCTTAAATAATAATAATAACAATAATACAAATTATTATTATTATTATTAAGCAGTTTTAATTAGTATTAATTAATTTAGCAGTATTAATTATTATGCCAATTGCAGATGTGAAAAGCTTGTTGCATCATACCCAAAAAGTCTTTAGGCTGAAAAGGTGCTTCAGCTAAGTACAAAGTAAGGGTATGAATATTTATACAAAGTACTTATTTTATTTTACCATTTTTTATAAATTTGCAAAGTTGTCACAAATCTATCTGAGAGCACGCACACAAAGTTTGTTTGGGAACCAATAATATCGGACTCTCTCGTGCCTAATGTACAACTCCTGTATGTCTCTGTAATCGTCTTTACCTTGATTACAGTCATCATCCATCAAAACTTTACTAGCATGACACTGGCTTGCTTTATCCAGCTGAGAGGTGTAGTTTGTGAATCAGCGCAATGAGAAAGACAATACAGACAATATTAGTTAACCAATTAGTATATATATATATATATATACATACATACAAACTGCTCTTTTTAAAAAAATTATCATTACTTCGTCTCCTGCTTCAGCTCTTCTCTGGCTTTCTTAGTCAAATTGATAGAAGAGTCAGGCTTGATAGAAGACTGTTAATACAGTTTTGGGTACCAGCCAAGCAGTTAACAGGTTTTAGGGTATTAAACTGACTAGTTGTTCAGATGCCAGACAAAATCGATATTTTCTGACAGGATCTGGCATCTGGGTCTGGATCTAATATTTCTGGCATGGATCATAACACTAAATATATATACCTAAAATATATAAATATAACTAAATCAAATCTGCACCCAACATATACCACACATGTTTTTAATGCACCGCATCATGGTTTTAATGCACCACACACTTCTTTTAATGCACCACATCAGCTTAGGTAAAAAAAATCTGGGCGACAAAGAAATCTCACTGCAGTGTATTTACTTTTAATAGTGATTTGAGCGATGTTCCTCATCTCCCTAAATTAAGGCCTTCTTGTATCTATC
>NW_015633551.1:262063-262737 GCF_001515625.1 Sinocyclocheilus rhinocerous
TTAGGTCGGTCCCTCCCCACATACTTTGGTTTTATTTGTGTTATTTTTATTTTGACTTCATTCTGCCTCTCTTTGATTTTATTTCCATTAATTTACCTTTGTTTAGCTTGAATATACCAATTCAGCTAAGTTGATTTTAATTAAATCTGGAATTTAGTTTCCTACAGCTATTAGTACCTTTTCGTTTTACTTTTACCTTATTTTAGTTTGTTCGACCATCACCATCTTCCCTCTCGGTATAGGATTATAGCAGTTCTAAGCAGCTGTTGTATTCTTAATGAGCCGTACAGGTTATTAGTAGCCCTAATTCCTGTCTCTGCTATACCCATACTTCTCAGCACGAGGCCTAAGGAGAAGCCTAAAACAGGCCCGAGGGGCGTAAAAAAGTCGGGGCCCGACGGGCCTGGGCTGAAATGCAGGGCTCTAGCTCTGACCTAGCACACAGAAAATGATTTGACTGAAAATTTATCAGAAGAGATGAAAGAAAGATTCTGCTAGCTTAGCTAACAGTCGCCCTAGGTTTATGACCCTGCTGCAGCCTTCCTTTGAACAAGTGACAACTGCTTAGTCATATCTCCTAGCTTAAGCCGCCTATGATTTTGGCAAAAAATAATTTTGCTGTTACTCCTTTCGAGCCGAAGTTCACAAAATTGGGTGTTATTTATGGGGAGTAG
>NW_015633551.1:262963-267264 GCF_001515625.1 Sinocyclocheilus rhinocerous
GAATGTTATTTTTAATGTTTTTAATGGAATATACTTTGTGGTAAACAAACACTCATGTAAAATTTAAAAAATACATCAAATCACAATAATCACAATTTTTTGCAGATTTGAATGTTGACAGCGAAAAGAACTAAAATGCTCCTTCATACTTGATCGTACATATAAGAGTAATACAGCATTTCAATCTGTAAAGGGTCTACTTTTATTTGTGTACACTCACAATATCAACAAAACATTGTGCTTTTGCAAAATAAAGAAAATAAACAGGGTGTGCTTTTAGCCGTCTCATTCTCCGCGCATATCTGTTTGAAACGCGTCACTAAAATGAACTGAAACTCAGCGAATATTTGACACACACACATGAGAGACATATCTATAGAAAGCTTAACATGTCTACTTTTAAACGAAGTAAGTCATGACGAAAACAAATATTATGTGACAAAGTAATCAGTATGAAACCAACGCGATGTCAAGTCTTGGCCGTCGCCTTCATTATCGCTAATGTGACCACGCCCACGCGCCGATCGCGCTTTTGTTATTACAATAGTCCACGTGAAACACGCGCATGTAAACGCCCACATCACAGCAAACAAAGCAGCGAGACTTTCCCTCTCGAGTTCATCTCGGCTACTTCGCTTCTGGAAGAAGACGCGCTGAGAGAAATAAGCTTTGGATTTTCCTCAGAAGAACGCGCCGGTGTGATATTCAGTGGAGGATATAGTAAGTCTTTTTTTATTTGCCTACTTGCATTAGTTGCTATTGTGTTGCTGTGACATAACTTGTACATATTTTACTAGTTACTTTTTCTAAACCATGATTCCTGACTAAATGTACAATCAAGTGAAACATTATGAAGATTCATTCACTGCATATATGTCTCACAACGCCAGGAAGTTTTTTTTAATGTTCTATAAAATAGACAGCAACGATATAAAAGTAATGTGAGTTATAATGTTAATATGTTGAATGTTTTATACTCGGTCATTGGCGTTCGCGATCGTCTGATGTGTAAACGTATCAAGTAAGCTGTAAATAAGTGATGCATCGACAGACATATACGCGCGTCCTTTCTTATCAGTGATGCAATTTATTTATCAGCTATGCATCTTCTGGTAATTGCTAACAACTGTTTCAGTTTTCGTTTAGGACTGTGTCTGCATCACTGGCATAATTGCACAAGAAAGGCACATGTGTCGTTCAGTTTTGAGTTCGCTGGAAAATCATACTGAGTAAGTAGTGCACAGTATAGTATTTGTACTTTTATTATGCCTAGACTATATGGTAATATTATTTGTGGTTGATAGTGTTAAAATGTAGTTTCTTTGTTATTGGCATTCTGTTTTCTCATGAAGTATGCATACTATACTAAGGTATTGTGGGGAAAAAATGCTTACAATTGTTTATAAAATTATTTTAAGACTGAATACACCACTCTTGCCTTCAACTGCATCTCTCACAGTAAGGGGACGCTCGTTCAGTTTTCAACGCCATTCAGAATCTTAGAGTAAGTGTGCATTCACTATTTTACAGATGTTACTTTCATTTGATTTATTTGCTGTATGGTAAACTATGTTTGCTATGTGGTAATTGTGTTCTTTGTTTCAATAAATTAGTACTAGTATCAGTGAACATCATAATAATGTTAATAATGTAGTTTGTGTAAACAGCAGCTTACTTTTTTTATTTCAGATGTGAGAATAACAGTGTAAAAGAACCTGTTGCAAAGAGAGCCAAAGCAAAGCAGCCCACTTGGTCATGGAAATGGAGATTCCTGCCTGCACAAGAACCTGGACCACAGCTAAGACCATGTGATGCACACACTCCCATGAGTTATTTTATGTGATAGTTATATGTATGCTAAATAAACTACAAACAAAAAATATATACATTTCTTTTTTTCTTACATTCTTTCTTGTAGCAATTCCCTCACAGTCACACACCTGACAGCTCATTATGCAGCTCATTATGCAGGCCTTTGTCTTCTCAGGTGTGAATCACAGCATTATGCATGATCATTCACGCCTACTCGCATATACCTTTTCTACACAAAAAGTGTCTTAGAAAATTTAAATCAATATATTGTTTTCTGTGAATGAGTAAGATGATTTTCACATAATTTTGAAGCAAAAACTCTAGACTTCAAGATCAGTTCTCAAAAGTCTTGTGATCAAATGTTCTGTATGTGTTTTATGGCCTTATTTCAGTGACTTTAAAATTGTAGTTTTTCACTAAGCACGCATAAACGTTGTTTTCTCAAAAACACAATCACGTACATACATGCTGCTCACATATTATTGTAGCCCAGTTTGTGCTGATTACAGTGTTATTAAACTTTAGACATTCAAATGTTTGTAAGCAACTGAAAAAAGCACAAATGTCAGGGCATGTCAAAACTTTTCCAGGGCCCCAAAACACCCTCGACCCCAGAGGGTGGGAAGGTTGCTACGGAAATGTAATAGGTTATAGATTACAAGTTACACTATTTAAAATCTAATAAGTAGCGTAACTATTTCAATTACTTTAAAAAGTAATGTAACTGATTTGATTACTTTTTTTTATTTTTTATTACTTTTCTAAATATGTAATGTTTTCAACTATTAATCTTTTGAAACATGTAAACCAACCAGGGTTAACATCACAGTAGGACTCAATAACTAATTACTGTCAGACTTTCAAAATCCTTCATCAATTGAATTAGGATTATAATAATTTAATTTAAAGCACAACACAACAAAATCAGAATTGCTTTGAGATTGTTCTGAGATTAAATACACATTTAAAACCATAACAAGATAGTTTAATAGCTATGATACTGTTTTCAAATCAAGTCTTTGCATAGCTATGACAGGAAACACTGGCATCTAACAACGGATTGGAAAAACAGTTAAACTTAAAAAATAAATATACATCACCCAAATAGGAAATAAAACAGTTATCGAATAAGCATGTGTCCTAAACTCCTGAAACATCGGTGTCTCATATTTTAGAACAGTCAATGCAATTTATGAAAGATATCAATTAAATCTGTATGTGTGTGTGAAAAATATTCAGATGCAAACCCCCCCTTTGTAATCATTGACATTTTCATAAGTAACTGTAATTTAATTGCACATTTTTCTCAGTAACTGTAACTGATTACAATTACATTTATTTTGTAATTAAATTATGTAATTTAGCTACATGTAACTAGTTGCTCCCCACCACTGTTTATGCATTATTACAATAATAGATGGTGAAAGAGTTCATTAACCACTTTAACGTTAAAAAGTGAACAATATCACTTAACACTAGTTCGGCAAACAAGGGTACGCACATAAAACAAGCCAGACCCGATTTGAAGCATCGTAACAAGTACAGTCATAGCAGAAAATGTATTATAGCGCCGCAGTTTTTTCTTAAGATAAAGACAATTATTTGGTTTCAAGAACACACGAATCCTAAAGCCTAACGCTTCACAAGATAACATAACATAACACGCTTGCTCCATTACAACATACACATCAAGCCTGTTTTAGCATATGCATATCGTATTATTCTTGAATATAATTGTTTAGTCTAAATATGTTTTGACAATTCTTTTTGTTTTTGTTTTTACAAAGGTGTTAAATTGAACGTGTGTAACTAATACCTCATTCAAATGCTGTAGACTTTCAGGTCAGGGAACTACAATACCCAGCATACACCTCAGACTTCAAACATGGCCACCGGGGGTCCATATCCCAAAATACACATACATGACAGTGCTCTAAATCGTTGGACTTCTGATTATATGCACGCTCAGATACCCTATATAAAAAGACTCACATTTCCATGCTTTTTGTGAAGTATGCGCTCCTGCCGTGTTTTGATGTTACAAACCACCTTTTTTGTGATCTCAGTTAGTGATGCAAAGTCCAATTCATTTCCGCGAATCGAACCTTTTCAGTTCGGTTCAATGAACCGGTTCATCGCGTCCTTAAGTCATCTCGCAGTGATGTCAGTATGCATTTCTTTTCTAACAACTCAGGGGTCATTTTATATCAGCGAAACATTCAAATAAAGTAAACTGTGTGAACGCGTATCGTCTTTTGTTCATTTAACCTGATGATGTTTGTGGTCACGGTTTCATTCACTGATCCTTCATGTCGGATACGAGTCACGACTGACCAATATCGAGTAGCCTACACATAAACGTGAATATGTTCTACATGCTTAAAGTATAAGCCTGTAGAAAGAATAAACCAGTCTCTCATTGATTTAGCTTAACAACTTTAAAATATAATCTGCATGCACGATAAACCATACACTCGATAGTACACAAA
>NW_015633551.1:274902-278601 GCF_001515625.1 Sinocyclocheilus rhinocerous
ACATCGCGGGTACCACGGATAGCCTACTGGCTAACAACATCGACAAACAACCATCTTACCCAGACCAACTCACTTCAGGATGACAGGTGACACAGCCTTGACACCTGCTGCATAAGCTCGAGGACCCGCACCTTGCTACAGCTTACATCACCACAGCTCACCACTTGACAGCATCCACCACGGCACCACAACGACTCCTGGAGGCAACCAGCAGCCCGAGAGCCACCACTGTCTCCCAGCAGCCCCTGGTTACCATGGGAACCAGGACCCCTCAGCCAGATCAGATACATTTTTACGACCTAAAAGTATGCAGAGAGAATCAACTCTTACTCAAGTCTCTCTAAAACAGACACATAATGCCCATAAAAATGGACTCTTCTCTAATTAATTCATAGGAAAACCTTTCTTTGAATGAACACACATATACTTCAGGTCATTGTGTATGTTGTTACTGTTCTTGTATATTGTCTTTTGTATTGTATACTGTTTTATGCATGCTTATGACAGGACCTCCCGGAGGTGTGAGCTCAATAGAAGATAAAGCTCTCACAACAGTGACCCGCCTCAGTCAGTCTGTGGTTCTGTTAGATTCTGAGAAGATGAGGATGTGAGCTAGAATGCTTCTGCAACTCTTAAGTCTGCAGCAGTCTTCGGCCTTGTCTTTACATTCACCAAAGATCCTAAGATCTCAGCTGATATCTCTCTTAGCTCTTTTTTTCCACTTTCCACTGGGAAGAAACTCCCAATCACCATCGAGTCAGAACATCTTTGGAATTCATCACTCTTCAAACCCGGAAGAACGTGATCGCAGCTGTGACCTCCCGGAGGTGTGAGCTCAATAGAAGATAAAGCTCTCACAACAGTGACCCGCCTCAGTCAGTCTGTGGTTCTGTTAGATTCTGAGAAGATGAGGATGTGAGCTAGAATGCTTCTGCAACTCTTAAGTCTGCAGCAGTCTTCGGCCTTGTCTTTACATTCACCAAAGATCCTAAGATCTCAGCTGATATCTCTCTTAGCTAGCTTTTTCCACTTTCCACTGGGAAGAAACTCCCAGTCACCATCGAGTCAGAACATCTTTGGAATTCATCACTCTTCAAACCCGGAAGAACGTGATCGCAAGTCCAAAACCTTGAAACCATCAAGACTTTCATCCTGGATGAACAGATTGGTTGATGGCAATTTAATTCTGCTACAGTTACTACTGGCAGCTGATATAAATAATTGTAATTAATCATAATGAACTGTAATTATTTATATACATTTCCCTTTTGAGCTAATTTGCTACAGCAGATTGCTTTAAATTGATTGCTTTAAATTTGTCCCTAGACGCAGAGTCATTTCAGATGTTTTATTGACAGATGGAAAGTGATAGTAAAGGTATTATTTGTTATGACTTGGCTACTCCCATAGAGCTCTCTGCCTTTGATAATTTCAGTCCAGATGTAGCCTTGAAATGGGAAATTACACTTATGAAAACACAACATCAAATCTCCTTGAGTGATTAGGGATTCCTTAATGGAATTGAAATAGCATCTAAAAAAAATAAAATAAATCACACTGTGGACTATATTGTTTTGTATCTATCAGTAATGCTTCCGTTTTCATGTTTAAATCCTAGAACTTTGATTCAGGGCAACTGAAGAAATATATAAGACATTTCCAAATAATAATAAAAAAAACACCTGATGATCTCAAAAATATCCAACATATAAAATTTCCTCGTTATGCAGAGAGATGGGATTTCCTACGTGTTAATAATCCCCCCTTTTATTTTCTTTGTCTGCGCTACAGAAATAAATAAATGGGTTACATACATAACCCGAGGCGTTCCCCTCCGAAGTGGAACTTCAATGCAGTCATGGTATTGACACTATGGAAATGACAATAACAATGTCACCACACAGAAGGGCGATGCCTGCCCATCGAGGCTACGTAACACTGGCACAGATGCTTGTTGAACAGCCTAGAACAAATCAACCTTGAAGGACCTCAGAGTCTGTGGTTGAATCCATATCAAGGCTGTAAAATCTAATGAATGTGTGCGCAAACTGGAGACAAGAGATGCAGCCTTTCTTGCTCCTGTGACCCATGTGATGGGAGAAAGAATGCTTGAAGGCCTTTACTGGTAGTGCTATAGTTACCAAAGAGAAATAGAACTCTTTAAATATTTGAATCAGATGAATTAAATGCTTTGTTAAATAATTCACAGTTTTATCATGCTCAAAACACTGCATTCTGATGACATCAGGACATCAGGATAATCCCAGCGATGGGCTTGGGACTGTATGTGTTCTTAGGTCCCATCAGCCAATCATTCTTCTTGTTACATAATTACTACACTGAGAGTTATTAATAACATGGAATTTATCTTCAGTTGATTTACATATTACTAATTGTGGCCTTTTAAAGGGTCCCCCACAATATATGCATCTCGCCGCCCCATCAGCAAGATGTTAGGAGTCACTGGATCTGGATCAGCAATGTCTGACAAGCTGTAGCCAATGGGTTTGGAGCTGTGATTGCCCTCTCTGAATCTCTGTGAAGGCACTTCTTAGCACTTCCTCTATAACCGTCTGAGCCCCAATAGTGACATGTAGTTCAGCCTTCAAAGAGCATATTTTTCTCTCATCCACCACAATGGGGTGCGATGGGTGGATTAAATACAAATCGTATCTGCTGGCTGGTGAGTTGGGCTTGGAGCTCAGGATGAAAGGAACTCCTTTAGTTCCCTTTCTCTTCCTTTGAAGTTAGTACCCTGGTCTGCCAGGAATTCTGCCAGGTTTACAATGTCTTGAAATGTATTGTGGCTTTGATATCAAGAATGAATCTTCATACTGGTGAATATGTCAATGTGGAGTTTACACCACTTTTAAGGTTTAAGGTCAAAAGCAATCCACACATGTTGAGTAGAAGACTGGTTGATGGATCCTCAATCTGGCCTGTGGGAGCTCTACCATTCTGGGGGATGTGGTTGTCCACGCCATCTCTGACACTCGGTACATTGTCATTGGTGGTTTCTGACTGCTGCTTGTCCACATATCACCCAGTATTTTATTAGAAGTTCAGCAAACACCCTATCTTGCCCTAGGTGATGCAACCGATCATCATAATCCATCATCAGTTTAGTGATTGGGCGACTTGAGCCGAGGACAATAGGATGTATAGCATCTTCCTGTAGTTGGCTGATCTGACAGAGAGGCCCACCAGAGCGTATGAGTTTGGTGTCCTCATCAAATTCAGGAGCTAAGCACAGTAAGTGACTATTTTTTGGCAAGGATTTACCTGCTCTGAAGTAAGACAATTCCTCTGGAAATGAATCACTTTGAATTTGATGAAGGTCTGAAAGTTCTGCCTCTTTGTGGTTGTCTGCTGTTGAGGTACCCGTGGTCACCCTGTTAGCATGTTGGATGTGAGCCATCAGTAACTCTGAAAGGGTATGGTACTGCTGTGGATCTGGGGCCTCATGTATAAAACCTTACGTAGATTTCATACTAAATGTGTGCGTACGCACAAAAGCTGGATTTTGCGTACGTACAAAAGTATTCAGATTTATAAAGTCATGCGTACGCCAGAACCTGCGAAAAATTCCCTTTGTAATACCCAGTCAGCAGAAGATTGTGCGTACATGAATCTCCACCCCGTCTCCTCCCCGAAATAGCCATATATGGAGCTTACAACGCCTAGTTTTAATATGCATAA
>NW_015633551.1:278778-280277 GCF_001515625.1 Sinocyclocheilus rhinocerous
TTGTAACAAAGTTCGTAGTCACGGGAAGAAGGAGGCGGGAACCGGCGAACATTTAAACAAAACTTTAATAATAAAATAAACACAAAACAGCGCAACAGCTCCTCACAGATGACTGCCACGCACAAACAGAACCAAAACACAAAATAAAATCCAGGCCTGGTCCTCTCTCGTCCTGCACTGTCGTTACTCCTCCTTTTATCCTTCTGGAGCTCCTCCGTAGGACTCGAGACTGGTGAGTGGCGCAGGTGTCGTGCATTATCACATACTCCACTGGCCTCGCTCCGTTCCCATGGTTCTCGGCCCCGCCCCACTCGTCACATACCCCCATCGCCCCTCGCAGGGCGGGGGGTACTCCCGAGACTGTGCTCTACTCCCCACTCCCCCCTCCGGGAGAGCCGATCACGGCGGCCGCGGCATACCTGGGGGTAAGGACAGACAGACGAGACGAGAGAAAAGGAGACGGAAGGATGAGGAGAGACAGAGATGAGAGAGGGGAGAGAGGAAAAAAAACATTATTGTTCCGGTTCCCAGACACACTGTCGTTTGGCCCTCCACCAGCTGGGTAAACTCTCCTGCGATGCCTGGCGGCGCTCGGTGGACGGCCCGACACTCCTCCGCCGCCCGGTGGACGGCGACGGCTCCTCCGGGTTCGGGGCAGCCGGCAAGAGTCCCCCATTCTCTGCTCCTCCCCATCATGGCGGATGGCAGCAGGCTCCGGCCTCAGGCGAACGGTGGCGACTACTCCGCTCCCTCATGGACGGCAGCCGTCCCTCCACATCCCAGGCAACTTACTCCAGCCCACCGCCTCGAGCGTCCATGGTGGCAGACTGCTCCGCCATGCTCGATGGCACCGCGGATTCACCACAGCGGTGAGGGATCTCTGGCAGCATGTCCCTCCTTCCTCCCGGGTTTCGTCACCAATGTAACACAGGTCGTAGTTCGGGAAGAAGGAAGCGGGAACTGGCGAACATTTAAACAAAACTTTAATAATAAAATAAACACAAAACAGCGCGACAGCCCCTCACGGACGACTGCCGCAGGTGTCGTGCATTATCACTTACTCCACCGGCCTCGCTCCGTTCCCATGGCTCTCGGTCCCGCCCCACTCATCACAGCCTAGTTTTAATATGCATAACGTCATCTGCATATCATTTCCATGCATATTCCATCCACGTGACACCATGTTTAACGCAGTTAAGGGTACAATACGTTAGGAAAATATGAGATACGTACTATAAATGCTTTTTGAGACATCACATTGCTATTCAAATTATATGCAATTCTGCCTATAAAGTAAACATATATTTTAGAATGTATATTTGAATGGAGATAGGCCTTATTTTTTTGCAGTGTAAATAACTGCCTGACTCACCGTATCAATAACAAAAACATTTTGAAAATAAAACGTGCATATCTTACATTTTCCAAATTCTATCTTTTAAATATGGTGTTTCTCACAATATTGGGAAGAGCACGAAAGGGGTTATCATTAGGCTACT
>NW_015633551.1:280294-281620 GCF_001515625.1 Sinocyclocheilus rhinocerous
AAAGCAGCACATCCACTGCAAATATTTCTGTTTAAATTCATATACAAATGTTGTAATTTCTGGATAATAATGAAATTAAATTTCAGTGTTTAACTGCATTATTGAGAGTGTCATATGTAATCTAAATGTGTATGTCAAATGTAAAACAGACTTTAAAATCATTCTGTTTGCTTCATTATTTCGCTCACTCCAGTAAAAGAGTGCGTTCGCATGGTCTAGAGTGTCCGTACATATTTATGCCTAGTTTATTTTTTATAAATCCCGATATGTGCGTGGAAAATTGCGTACGCACAAAATGGGCATGGAAATGCACCGTTTATACATCAGGCCCCTGGAGTGGGTGGAGAGGAAATCGGTAGACAACAGAAAATTGGCTTTCTCAGTTCACTGTCTTGGGTGCTGATTGTTAACAGTGGCATCTCTGGCCAGCTATCCGTGGGTTGTCTGAGAAATCTTGGGCCTTTGTTTCATCTGCTTTCCCAGCCTATGTCAAATTTTTTCTTTGTGGTGTCATCTGCTGTACATACCTTCATTCATCAGACACTGTAAGTACCTAGATTTCTGCCACTCCAGTGACTTCAAACACTTTGAGGCAACAGGAGTGTAATAGCAACAAGGTAAGTACAGTTGTGGATTCAGACCACAGAGTGATGCTGTGAATGAGCAGAGTTGGCTCTGTCTTCAGGAATTTTGCAAGCTATGCACTTGAAAGCACTTATGTGTGTGTGCACTTATGTTTGTTTCACACCGGTAGGGTGATCAGTTCTTTACTGCAGTTGCACCTCGGCCAAGCAATGTGCTGTAGATAATCCAGCTCTATCTACCAAACTTTCCATAAACTCAACATTTCTTCAGCCTGAGCCATGTCTCTGAAGATCTTTCCAAATCTGAATATGTGAAAAGCATTCACGTCTCTGCTGCGAATGTTCGGTATATCCATCAACTCAGCAATGCGTTGTTAAGACTAGCTGATGGGGCTGGATGGCTCTCATGGTGTTTGTGAAAGGGAACTTTGAGTTGCTGAATGAATTTGCTACTAGAAGTGGCAGAATGTTCTCTAATGCTATCCTCAGTCCCTAGGATCAGGGATGTCAGAAAGGCCCTGCTGAAAAAAACTGCATATGCTGGTTAGGTATTTTTGAAGCATGGCAACTAGTTTGAGCTGGTTTAAGCTGGTCCTTAGTTGGTCTTGAGCTGGTTTAAGCTGGTCATGTGCGGGTCCTAAGCTGGTCCTAAGCAACTAGCTCCTGCTCAGGACCAGCTCATAACCAGTTTAAACCAGCTCATGACCAACTAAGGACCAGCTTAAAACAGCTCACACCAGCT
>NW_015633551.1:281912-287797 GCF_001515625.1 Sinocyclocheilus rhinocerous
AAGCTTGGAGCAGGGTCACTGTACACTTTCTCCTGTGTCGATGAAGGCTTGTAATAAACTTGTCTGTAATCTGGACGAACAGGTTGTATCCGCTAATGTGCTAGGGTCTCAAACTCTGACTGATGAGATGGTACCACATCAAGGGTACCTGGGTTGAGATGGGTCGCTGTAATGCACTTGTGGTGGTACTCTCTCATGAGTGGAGGAGGAAATGTCTATGTTCATGAAATCCTCTGATAATCCAGGACACTCATTCTTTGCAGCTGGGCGCAGTTCTCCCATTGGCAGTGGTGGCTTTATAGTTGAATTTAACAACATTCACATCAAACATCACAGTTTATATGTGGACCAGAGCAATTTTTATGGACATATTTCAACTACTTCTGATCAAAACATGTATCAGCACTGTGTATTCGTACATTCCATTGCAATTTTCATCTTTTTCAGACGAAATAGAAATAATGACACTGATACAGCAGTACATCTGATCATGAACGTGATGACACAATGGATTGTTCAGATACACAGAAGAAAATGATGTAACTTGAATTTTAAGGAAGAATGAACAGAAATGTAAATATGCTTGTATTGTCCCTGTGTTGAAGCGATATATGTCATTTGATCAGAGACTGTAGGCCCTATGCTGGTAAATGTGAGAGAAATGGTTCTACTCTACACTGCACTCCGTAATTCTCTGCTTCACTGGATTGTTGCTGCACTAGTTCTCTTTAAAATTTATTAATAATAATCAATTTTAGCAACACATCCGAGAATAGACCATAATCATTGACATGGGGACTACACACACCTTGCCTAGTTCCATCATTTGAAATTTCTCCAGGAGAAAGTTAATTTAATGAGCATTATCAGGTTAATGGGAATTAGAATTAGTCAGATAAAGAAGATTATCTTGGCATAATTAGCACTATCTGTCAACCTCAATTAAAATAATGGGAATTAGGAGAAGGCTTAATATGGCTACTCACAGACTGTTATTGACTAGACAGAGAAAAGCAAAGTTTCTTTCTTTTGTGACTATGTCAAATCTCTCTCTCTCTTAAAAAAAAAAACTAAACAAAACACACACTCACACACACATGCACGCACGCACACACACACACACACACACACAATAAGTAGGAGGGAGAATAGGCATGAATCCTGTCCTATGATACCACACACAATAGGACCGTGATAGAACACATAATGCTATGCTTTTTTAATATTCAACAAAATAACTAAATACATAAATAAATAAAAGTGGATTATTCATTTCACTTAAACTTTGTTCAATAGGTGTCTTGCTTGATTAAGACTTCTTCCAAGTACACATAACAGTCTATTTCACATACTGAACATATTTTATACAATATCTACAATATAAGACACAATGAAAGTCACAATCATATAAACAATTGCAGTCGCATTCATATAAACATTGTTTTGGAAAAATAAATAAATAAACATATTGTGTTTTGGAAAAGAGCCAACTCAAAGAGTATTCCATACTCTACCATACTGTTGGAGCCTCTGATCAGTTTTCTTGCTTTCTTGTGTTGTTGTGGTGTAACTTGGTGTTTGTATAAAGAATAAAACAAAATAAAACCAAACCAAATAAAAAATAGAGCATATATTCCTTGTACTTGTTGGAAGTGTCATTATAGTAGCAAATAATATCTTTTAAATTAAAAGATTCAACAAATATAAGGGATTTAACGATATGTGGGTATGAATTAGACCAACACTTCTGAGTAATTTCAATAACATATGTATTGATGTTTCATCTTCACAGCCACAAAACGTACAGGTGTGTCAACATATTTAGACACAGGAACATCAGCTTATTTAGAAAGAGTCAAATTTACAGGGTATATTTTGTGCAAGATTTTAAAGTGGACTTCTAAACTAGATATGATATATTAGTTATAAGTATAGATGTGTTAGTTAACCAACATCAGCAGAAAGACCAGCTTCACATAGCTTCACAGACCAGCACCAAAACCTCACTATTCAGCATTAAAGGGGTCCTATTATGCTCTTTTACAAAGTCTTGATTTTGTTTTGGGGGTGTACTAGAACATGCTCTCATGCTTGGTGGTTCGAAAAACGCATTATTTTTCACATAATTTACATTATTAAAATACCTTTCTCCCCATCCTGGCACAAACGGCTCGATTAGTTCCGGCTTTGATGAAGGTCCGCCTTCCGAAAAACAAAATGTGTTGTGATTTGTTAGCTGTCCCAGTGCGTTGTGATTGGCGAACAGCTTAGACGGTGTTTCAGTACTGCCACATCCTACCCTTGCTCCGTCTTTCTACAAAAGCTTTTTGTCGAATCCGGCAGGCACTGTACTCCCTTATGTTGTGGAAGCTGTCCTCAGTAAAATGCGCAGCACACAATAGCAAATTGGGGTTATAATGCTCAGGGACAGAGTTAAAAAATTATTTGCAACCACTGTTTCCTGACATCATCCGCTTTCGGAAGCCCAAACAAAGATGTTTGGGCACGTAGGTGAAAAAAACAGCGTTTTAGGCGGTCGCACACCGGACGAGAAGCACAGTGTCGCGTCGCGCCACGTCTTTAAAATTCGAATACATTATTTTTCTGGAGCACTCCACCGCGGACATCATACTGGGTCGCCCTTGGCTCAACCAACACCAGCCTGAAATATACTGGAAAGCTGGAGAGGTCCTGAAATGGGGCGATCAATGCTTCCCGGAATGTTTCCCTACGCTACCCCTCAACCGTCCATCACCCCGTCCAGTGCTACCAGTCTGCACCACATCCATCGAGAGTCCCCTAGAGAAACAATCCGTAAATATACCCACCTGCTACGCCCCCTTTAGTGACGTGTTCTGTCCCAAAAGGGCGACCCAGCTTCCACCACATCGGCCATGGGACTGTGCGATTGACCTCATACCAGGTGCGCCAGTGCCCCGTGGTAGAATCTATCCACTCTCCATACCTGAGCAGACAATGAGCCGCTTTGGTGATATCACAAAGCCCGGAAAACAAACGCTGTAGTACAAACGAGCCGTTCGTTGTAGTTCTTGAAAAGGGATTTTTAAAAAACGAAATATCTCCCTTTGGAGTGGACTTTGAGATTTGTAACTTTCTAGATCTGTTTTATGCCCAAACATACACACTACACACTGACTAAAATTAAAAAAGTGAAAAAGCATAATAGGACCCCTTTAACCAATTCATGCTGGTATATTCTGTTTTTTTTTTTGTTTGTTTTTTAAGCAGGGGTTATGGATACTGTTAACAATGGACATGAATTACATCACAATGTCTGGTAGACATATACATCAGTTAGGAACATAAATTTCATGTAACTTTTGTGCAGAAATTTGGATCCTTTGTATGTATGCATTTCATACCAGTTTTTAAGTTAAATTGATTTGAATATTTCAAAGTTCTGAGTCTGACTGATGTGGTTTTGGTTCCTTGTAAATATTTTTTATTTTAAGTTTAATTTTTATTTTGTAAATAAGGCAAAAACATAAACTGAGACTCCCTCCAAAGCTAAAGTGGGCCAAAAGGACATTTGAGTCCTCTTTCACATGTATTAAACATATATTTCCAAGACGTACTCAGTACTGTCTTCTTCGATATTCATTTGGCAGACACAGATGTATGTTAAACATGTGGCACACACCTACAAAACCATAAATTAAATCCCTACTATGTACCTTTTCATGTATTCATTCATCATAGACCTATACAAATCTATTTTGTAAGTTGTTTATGCATATGCGCATATACAGTATGTGTATATAGACATACTGTAGAGATATATGGCAATATGACTCCTGATTTCCACATGAGAAGCACAAATAGTATGATTTGTATAAGAGAACAAAATTTCAAGGCAATGTAAGTGCAGTTTACTACCTGACAATGAGCTATAGCTGAAATGTATCCGCTATGGACTCATGTTTAGGTATTCAAAATCTCTATTGTAGCTTCATAAAACAAATCCAGCCTATTATTTCCACACTGTTTGTGTCACGAATCCGGTCTATGAACTTCCGTTCACTCACCACCAGAGGTCACCCGCTCACTACATGGACTCTCACACTACACAGACTGTTACACTGTATACCCTGCACTACATTTCCCATCATCCATTGCACTGATTGCACACAGCTGTAACCAATCACATGCGCACCTGAAAGATCAATTTCCGCTACCCACTTCCCCTCGTCCCAGCTGCATTGGAACAACTACGTGGAGCCACCGTGTTCACCAAGTTGGACCTCCGCAGTGCCTACAACCTCATCCGGATACGTGAGGGGGACGAGTGGAAAACCGCCTTCGTGACTCCAACCGCCCACTACGAATATCTGGTAATGCCGTATGGACTGGTCAATGCCCCCTCCGTATTCCAAGACTTCATGCATGAGGTACTCCGGGATTTCCTCCACAAGTTCGTGTTGGTATACATAGATGACATCTTGGTGTATTCCCGGAGTATGGCTGAACATCGCCAGCACGTTGCGGAGGTCCTCCAGTGCCTGAGAGACTTCAATCTGTTCCTGAAAGCGGAGAAGTGCTCGTTCCACCGGTCCTCAGTGCCCTTCCTAGGATACATCATCAGTGAGCATGGTCTCCATAACCTACCGACCTGGCCACAAAAATATACGGGCAGATGCCCTGTCGCGACTCTATGCTCCAGCTGAAACTCCTCCCACTCCTGAGACCATTCTTCCTCAAAAGATCTTCACCTGCCCAATTCAGTGGTCCACTACCCCGGAAGTATCTTCCGCCAATACTCCCCCTGCTACTCCGCCGGGGTGCCCTCCTGATCGTCTGTATATTCCACCATCTCAACGTACCACCATAATCCAATCAGTTCACTCATCCTTTTAGTGAGCATGGGATTCAAATGGACGAGGGGAAGGTTAAGGCTGTTCGTGAGTGGCCCCTACCAACTTCCATCAAAGAACTTCAGCGATTTCTAGGATTTACCAACTTCTACCGGCGTTTCATCAAGGATTTCAGCTCCATCGTTCACCCACTTACCAGCCAGTTGAAGGGAAAGCCCAAGTCTCTGCCTGGAATCCAGCGGCCACTCAAGCATTTGAGAAGCTCAGAGAGACCTTTACCACCGCACCGCTCCTCGTTCATCCGGATCCCTCAAGACCCTTTGTGGTGGAGGTTGATGCCTCTACTGAGTTAGAGTTTAGTTTAGTCTTGTTCATATTCTGTTTACCCGCGTTTTGATCTTAGCCTGTTTTCTCATCTTGTCTGATCTCTACCTGCACTGAGACCATTCTTCCTCAAAAGATCTTCACCTGTCCAATTCAGTGGTCCACTACCCCGGAAGTATCCTCCGCCAATACTCCCTCTGCTACTCCGCCGGGGTGCCCTCCTGACCGTCTGTATATTCCACCATCTCAACGTACCACCATGATCCAATCAGTTCACTCATCCTTGGGCACTGGCCACCCAGGGGCCAATGTAACTCTCTCGCTGCTACGCAACCGCTTCTGGTGTCGGTAAACCCCTTTGTCAACATGATGTAAGATTCAAAGTGGGACCTCTGCTGCTTTGAGTTGGGACTTGTCATCAGGAAAGCATTTACCTACTGGTTCTGGAGCACTCCACCGCGGACATCATACTGGGTCGCCCTTGGCTCAACCAACACCAGCCTGAAATATACTGGAAAGCTGGAGAGGTCCTGAAATGGGGCGATCAATGCTTTCCGGAATGTTTCCCTACGCTACCCCTCAACCGTCCATCACTCCATCCAGTGCTACCGGTCTGCACCACGTCCATCGAGAGTCCCCTAGAGAAATAATCCGTAATCATACCCACCTGCTATGCCCCCTTTAGTGACGTGTTCTGTCCCAAAAGGGTGACCCAGCTTCCCCCACATG
>NW_015633551.1:287863-291524 GCF_001515625.1 Sinocyclocheilus rhinocerous
TTCCGCTACCCACTTCCCCTCGTCCCAGCTGCATTGGAACAACTACGTGGAGCCACCAGGTTCACCAAGTTGGACCTCCGCAGCGCCTACAACCTTATCCGGATACGTGAGGGGGACGAGTGGAAAACCACCTTCGTGACTCCAACCGGCCACTACGAATATCTGGTAATGCCGTATGGATTGGTCAATGCCCCCTCCGTATTCCAAGACTTCATGCATGAGGTACTCCGGGATTTCCTCCACAAGTTCGTGTTGGTATACATAGATGACATCTTGGTGTATTCCCGGAGTATGGCTGAACATCGCCAGCACGTTGCGGAGGTCCTCCAGCGCCTGAGAGACTTCAATCTGTTCCTGAAAGCGGAGAAGTGCTCGTTCCACCGGTCCTCAGTGCCCTTCCTAGGATACATCATCAGTGAGCATGGTCTCCATAACCTACCGACCTGGCCACAAAAATATACGGGCAGATGCCCTGTCGCGACTCTATGCTCCAGCTGACACTTCTCCCACTACTGAGACCATTCTTCCTCAAAAGATCTTCACCTGTCCAATTCAGTGGTCCACTACCCCGGAAGTATCCTCCGCCAATACTCCCTCTGCTACTCCGCCGGGGTGCCCTCCTGATCGTCTGTATATTCCACCATCTCAACGTACCACCATGATCCAATCAGTTCACTCATCCTTGGGCACTGGCCACCCAGGGGCCAATGTGACTCTCTCGCTGCTACGCAACCGCTTCTGGTGGCTGGGTATGGCACGTGACGTTAGGAGGTTTGTCCAAGGCTGTAAGGAATGTGCCATCTCCAAGAGCCCCCGGCACTTACCAGCAGGCAAGCTCCAACCTCTGCCCATTCCACATAGACCTTGGTCACACCTGGGAGTGGATTTTATCACAGACCTACCATCCTCTGCCGGTAAGACTTGCATATTAGTCATAGTAGACCGATTCTCAAAGTCATGTCGCCTTATTCCTCTGAATAAACTGCCTACTGCAATGGAAACTGCAGAACTGTTATTTCAGCACGTGTTCAGATACTTCGGCCTCCCGGAAGACATAGTGTCAGACAGAGGACCGCAGTTCGTGTCCAGGGTATGGCGGACTTCTCCCAATCACAACGTGCACCTTCCCTGGAATTCTAACTGGACACACCAGCTCGTCATCACTAATCACCTCTCTATATAAACACACACCTCACCTCCGCTCAGCGTCTGATCTCACATTGAGCAACGGACTCATTCTTATTCTCCCTTGCGCTAGTCATCGACTCCCGGACTTTTCGTCTCCTACCTTCCTGGATTCCTCTCCTCTTCTCAGCGCCCCCGATCTCCCAACCTGCAAAGTACAGGACAGTATTATTACTATCTCTCTTTCGGTCTCTACACTCCATTGCTGCATTGCTCATCTGTTTGCTCATTCACTCCCTGCTGTTAATAAACGGTTTAAACTGACCATCATCTTTCTGAGTCGTTCTGTTACAGTCTCACTTTTTATAAGATGACTGAAAATTTTACTTCAATTCGTAGTTTATTCTTACTTTTGGAAACCTAATTGTTTTATAATTACTACTATTATTATCGTCGGAGCGGTGCTGTCTCAGCAGCATGGGGACTCAACCAAACTCCTGCCATGTGCCTTCTTTTCCCGAAAACTCACCCAGCGGAGTGTAACTATGACATCGGGAATAGAGAGTTACTTGCCATCAAACTCGCCCTGGAAGAGTGGAGGCATTGGCTGGAGGGAGCCACACATCCTTTCCTCGTGTACACCGACCACAAGAACCTGGAGTATCTTAGAAATGCCAAACGTCTCAATCCCAGACAAGCTCGTTGGGCTCTCTTCTTCACACGCTTCACCTTCTCCATAACCTACCGACCTGGCCACAAAAATATACGGGCAGATGCACTGTCGCGACTCTATGCTCCAGCTGAAACTCCTCCCACTCCTGAGACCATTCTTCCTCAAAAGATCTTCACCTGCCCAATTCAGTGGTCCACTACCCCGGAAGTATCTTCCGCCAATACTCCCCCTGCTACTCCGCCGGGGTGCCCTCCTGATCGTCTGTATATTCCACCATCTCAACGTACCACCATAATCCAATCAGTTCACTCATCCTTGGGCACTGGCCACCCAGGGGCCAATGTAACTCTCTTGCTGCTACGCAACCGTGCTCATCTGTTTGCTCATTCACTCCCTGCTGTTAATAAACGGTTTACACTGACCATCATCTCTCTGAGTCGTTCTGTTACAGAAGATCAGACCATCAAAGAACATACAGCAGGATGAGCGCCCCGGATCCGTTTCAGGAGATCGTGGATGCTCTCAAACGAGCACTCACGACACCCTCCACCGCTACCGCAGGCAATACCACTCCTTCTCCCCCAGTCGCCTCCAGTCCCGTGGCCAATCCAGCGCCCTACTCTGGCTCGGCGGAGGATTGCAATGGCTTCCTCTTGCAGTGTTCACTGGTGTTTGAGATGCAGCCCCATCGTTTCACCACGGATCGGGGAAAAATTTCTTTCATCATTTCTCTGTTATCAGGACGAGCTCCTCCAACGTCTGCCCATTCCACATAGACCTTGGTCACACCTGGGAGTGGATTTTATCACAGACCTACCATCCTCTGCCGGTAAGACTTGCATATTAGTCATAGTAGACCGATTCTCAAAGTCATGTCGCCTTATTCCTCTGACTAAACTGCCTACTGCAATGGAAACTGCAGAACTGTTATTTCAGCATGTGTTCAGATACTTCGGCCTCCCGGAGGACATAGTGTCAGACAGAGGACCGCAGTTCGTGTCCAGGGTATGGCGGACTTTCTTCTCTCTCCTAGGGGTCACTGTAAGCCTGTCCTCTGGATACCACCCTCAGTCGAATGGGCAGACGGAACGCAAGATTCAGGAGATCGGGCGCTTTCTCCGGACCTTCTGTCACAGCCACCAGAACTCCTGGAGCCAGTTTCTAGGCTGGGCCGAGTATGCCCAGAACTCGCTACAACAGCCAACCACTGGACTTACCCCATTCCAGTGCGTACTCGGATACCAGCCGCCACTATTCCCGTGGTCCGGGGAACCCTCGGACGTACCATCTCTCGATCACTGGTTCCGGGAGAGCGAGAGAGTCTGGGACGAATCTCATCATCACCTTCAGAGGGCAGTGCGACGGCAAAGAATCCAAGCGGATGCTCGACGGGCCAACACTCCCGAATACCAACAAGGGCAGTTGGTTTGGCTTTCTACGCGGGACATCCGGATGCACTTGTGGGGATCTTCGGTCGCATCTGCTCTGCTGTGGTGGACATCTGCTCCACCGTGGGGATCTTCGGTCCCATCTGCTCTGCTGTGGTGGTCATCTGCTCCGCCGTGGTGATCTTCGGTCCCGTCTTCTCTGCTGTGGTGGTCATCTGCTCCGCAGTGGGGATCTTTGGTCCCATCTGCTCTGCTGTGGTGGTCATCTGCTCCGCCGTGGTGGTCTTCGGTCCCGTCTGCTCTGCTGTGGTGGTCATCTGCTCTGCCGTGGTGGTCTTCGGTCCCGTCTTCTCTGCTGTGGTGGTCATCTGCTCTGCTGTGGGGATCTTCGGTCTTGTCTGCTCTGCTGTGGTGGTCATCTGCTCCGCTGTGGGGATCTTCGGTCCCATCTGCTCTGCTGTTGTGGTCTTCAGCT
>NW_015633551.1:291600-293926 GCF_001515625.1 Sinocyclocheilus rhinocerous
CTGCTCTGCTGTGGTGGTCATCTGCTCTGCTGTGGGGATCTTCGGTCTTGTCTGCTCTGCTGTGGTGGTCATCTGCTCCGCTGTGGGGATCTTCGGTCCCATCTGCTCTGCTGTTGTGGTCATCTACTCCACCATGGTGGTCTTCGGTCCTGCTGTGGTGGTCTCCTGTCCTGATCTGATGTTTCACATCTCTGCCTGCTCTTCTGTTTAGCTCTGGTGGTCTTCAGTTCCGCCTTGGCTCCCTGCTCTTCCGGTTCCGCCCTTGCTCCCTGCTCCGCCTGCCTTGCCTCAGTTCCCAGATCCTCCACTTCTTGAACTCTCTTGTGTTAGGAGCGTCTGGAAGCCGCTCCTTGGGGCGGCTTCCAGACTACCACCGGAGGTCACCATCATCACATTTACACAAACTGTCACATCTCTCTCCAGACTACATTTCCCAGAATCCATTTCACTACTCTGGTCACGGACTCACCTGCAGCCAATTACACACACACTATAAATACCACACTCTCACCATCACTCGGGGTCAAGAATTGTTTCGCCTGTAACGTTTCTTGCCTTGCCATGGCTTGTCTTTTGTGTTTTTTTGATCTTGGACTGTTATTCTGTTTTGTGATTGTTCTCTGCCTGCCCTGACCTTTAGCCTGTATTTTGGATTACCCTTTGTCTTGCCCTTTTGGATACTGTTTGCTGCTAATTAACCATTGCCTCTACCTTGGATTACTCTTTTGTCTTGACCTGTCTAACGCTGTTTTTCCGGTATCAACCCTTGCCTGTTTTGACCACGTTTTTGAATAAAGCTCACAGATGGATCCGCACCTTGATTGTCATGCATCCTATGTTACACTCGCATTCACTGCTGTAAAATTTTACCCAACTATGATGAGTTCTTCTGCTGAGAAACCCGGAAATGTGAAAAAGGTCCATTGCCTAGGGCCTCGATCTGGCTTTGAGGCGGGGCATCCATAACCGTAACATCCCCTATATGCTAGTCCATCAGTCAAGACAGGCAGCAAAATACTAGCCTCATTGTTCATTGGATATAGTTGAATTGTCACTCACCTGCAACTTAACCAATTAATGTTGCCGTTTCAAAGTTTTTTTTTTTTTATATATATAAAAAGGACCCTCAGATGTGTGTATCTCCTAAATTCTGCTGATGATCACATTACTGTAACATATCACTTAATTTCAGTTTCAACTAACTAGAAATTAACTTCTTTTCTGCTTAGTAGTGATCGTCTTTCACTTCCATTTGATTTGTGTATATAGTGCATATTTAAGGTAGCAATGCAATACATAATATCATATTATTATTATTATTAATAATATGACAAAATCTTTAGTCAATATTGATTAAAATAAAAAAAGCACTGATGTTCATTTACTGAAGTGGTATTCAGGAACTGTGAATAATTACAGAACAAATTACTGCATAATAATAATAATAATAATAATAATAATATCATGGCTATAATAACATCCTTAACAAACAAAAAAGAGATTACCTTAGATAAAGTTTGATTTATATGTCCATACAGTACTGGTCAAAATTTGGACACATTGCTATTTTAAATGTTTTTAAAAGAAGTCCCTCATGCTCATCAAGCCTGCATTTATTTGAACAAAAATACAGAAAACAACAACAACAACAACAGTAATTTTCAGCAAGGATGTGTTAAACTGATAAAAAGTGATAGTAAAGACTTATATTGTTATAAAATATTTCTATTTTTTTATTTTTAAACAACTTTTTAATCATCAAAAAATCCTGAAAAAAACAGGTTTTAAAATAAATATTAAGCAGAAAAACTGTTTCTAACATTGATAATAAATCAGCATTATAGAATGATTTCTGAATGGTGATTGAAAATTCAGCTTTGCATCACCAAAATAGATTATATTGTAAAGTATAGTAAAGTAGAAAACCATTATTTTAAATTGTAATACTTTTTCACAATATAACTGTTTTTTTTCTTCTGTACTTTTGTTAAAGAAATCCAGACTTGATGAGCACAAGGGACTTCTTTCAAAAACGTTAAAAATAGTAATGTGTCCAAACTTTTGACTGGTAATGTATAAGTAAAAATGGTAACACTTTATTTCGATAGTCCACTTTAGACATTCTATTAACAGTAAGTAACTTTGCAACTACAATATACAAAATTTAAAACGAAATGTTGTATAAATAAAAAGGTTAGGAATCATATTGTTTCAAGTACTTTTTATTGGGGTTTGGGGGTTTAGGAAACTTTTCCTCGTCGAAGCAGAGACCAGGAGACGTTGGGATATCTTTCATACAGAAGTCACTCTTTATTGAGGACTCGCT
>NW_015633551.1:294097-313080 GCF_001515625.1 Sinocyclocheilus rhinocerous
GAGCCAAATGCGAAAAAGCTCTACCTCCTTTAGTGGACTTTGCTATCCTAGGTACTACCAAAACCAATTGGTTCATTTGACTAACAATAAGAGAACAGGAACAGACAGGAACCTCTTGCTACAAACTTTGCTTAAGAGAATCATTTGTCTGATGTCATTTACCTTAAATGCTAAATACAATGTACTTCACCTTAGTTTTTCATGTGATGCTATGTCAGAACATAGGATCAGCATATTTTAAACAGATTCTTAAATTTGTAATCCAACAGGGGCCTCCAGCATGAATTTTGCCTACGGCCTTCAAATGTCTGGAACCGGCCCTGTTAAAAACACTAATTGTTAATTAATTAAAACGCCAATAAAATTCATAAGACAACTTAGCTTACTGTTGCCATTCTTACATTGTTTTGAAGGGATTTTTGTTTTTTGGCTAGAGGTAGTCTTCGGGGCATAGCTGAGTTTGTTGCATTTGACATTTTCCACAGGGCTTTTTCAGACCCACTGAACTGACAGTGAATGACATTTAATTACTGGTGTGCAGTCATGCAGTTCAGCTAATTACAATCCCTGAAGTTTAGTCATCATACCTAATTAACTTTTATTTTCATGAAAGCTTAATGGCACGGGGCAGTGGTGTTCCCGCATGCTACACTTTACAAATATTGACAATGAGATTTGGAAATGAATTCCAAAAAGA
Source organism: Sinocyclocheilus rhinocerous (assembly GCF_001515625.1). Taxonomy (NCBI): domain Eukaryota; kingdom Metazoa; phylum Chordata; class Actinopteri; order Cypriniformes; family Cyprinidae; genus Sinocyclocheilus; species Sinocyclocheilus rhinocerous. The sequence continues at coordinate 294,795 of NW_015633551.1, forward strand.
ACTTCCGGCTTCCTGTGTACCTTGTGTGGAGATCAGATCCATTTGCAAGATCAGATCTATTTGTAAGGTCTTGTACGAGAGCACCACACTTTGAACTCTCAGTGCACCAACTGTGCTCTCATCAGACACGTTGTTGTCCCCCTCTGATTAGGCATATCACGATGATAATAAGCAAGAGAACACCACATGCTAGATTTCTACCCCTCACCATGGTAACAGAGGGCAGACTGCTGATTCCAAGCTGCTGGTCACCAGAGTGTCATCTATCTCTCTGCAGGTGAAGGTGTCACTCTGGTTTTACTAACAGCCATGGGGTACAAGGTCATTGTTGGAATTTGTTGACTTAGTGGTCCTCAGAGCTCATGATTTGTGAAAGTCAGTGAATGGAAAATATTAAACCAGGTTACACCTGATGATCGGTAGTTACGCCAGTGTATTATACTAGTGTAACATAAATATAATAAAACATTGTGATGTTTTTGTTGTATTAAATATTTATATTGATAATTGCCATTTTGTCATATAGCTGCTGCTGATATTTTATAAAAAATAAATATAATACTTGATGATGTGCATTAAAACAATGTTTACTGTGAATTAAATAATTATATTAATTAATTAATTATACACAGTAAAGGCACAAAGAAGTGATGATATTGCAGCAGTAAATTGTTGCAAGAGTGGTGTATTGTATGTTACATAAAATAATGAAAATGGAGTAAATGGATTTTTATTTTATATTGTGAATAGGCTATATAAAATAACGTTATTAATAAGATGGTCAATTAACAGATGATCAGAAAACAATGTTAATTCATTGTTAATAGGTCTAATATAATTTAATAATCTATAACCTACACACGTTTAAAGATTTTACAACATGAAGGGAAGTCTTAGCTGGCCTAGCTACTGTGTGTTGAGCTTACAGGACATTGTTTCATGCGGCACCTGGTGGATTTTGTATGAAACACAACATATTTATTTAAATTCTAAGAAGCGAGCCGAATTGTGTTATGCAGTGTGAAAAAAACACACATTCTTAAATGCCTCATCTGTAAGTGCAGTACATACAGTAAATATATATGAATTGACTGGTTAACTGTACCATGTATGTGTCAGACTTGTGGACCTGTTTTGCCCCCGTAGTTCGTCCTGTGTTTCCTTATTTGGTCTTGTTCCTGTTCTCGTTCAGTCTTATTAGTTTGATTAGTCATCCCATGCACCTGTGTTTCCCCAATCATCCCCTGTATTTATGTCCTAGTCTGTGCAGTCTGTCTCTGTCGGTTCTACTCGTTATGTTCGTGTGTTTCCTACCATTTTCAGTGTGGATGTACCCCGTGTTTGGATTGTATTAAAGACTGTGTTCGCTATTCCTCGTCTCCATCGTTCCTCACAATCACAGAGTGTGACAGTATGAATATACATTACACAAATTAGCCTATTGACCTTTGTTCCTAGCTGTTCTTGATCACTTATTAAAGGGTTTTGACTGATGTACTTTTTGAAGACTATGTTGTGCCTTTCTATTATAGAGACAGTATTTTCCTGAAGGACTCAACAGTGCCGACAATCAAAGTTCAGGTGTAGGCAACAGCCCACCAGTTGTTAAATCTGCTGTGTATAGACTGATTTGGTGCCATTTTTTCTGAGGCCAAGTCAATCTGTCATCTTGAAGAGGTTTAGAGAGGGGCTATCATGACAGCATGCAGCCTTGTGATGCTTCAGTTACTGATTTATGCTTTATCTCACATTTCCTATAAAACAAAAGAGCTATTATTCAATATTTTCTTGGATATTTAACAGTGGAACATCATATTGCTTAGAGTTTACTTGTTCATTGCAGAGAACATTTAATGGACTTAGAGTTATGTTACTTCCTTTTTTAAAGTTGAAATTTCTGTGCTATTAGCATCACCAAACCGAATGGCAAAAATAACTGCCATATCTATAATTTAATTGCAGACGTTTTTGTCAAGTTTGAGTACAGTCTGAGATATTTTTAGATTATCCTCTTCTGAAATGCTAGAGAAGACAGATTAATGGGGTTTCTTATTAGGAGAAAGATCTAAAAAGCAGAATACTTTGTTTGTCTTCTATGTATAATGCTATCCAGAAGAAACAACTGAGGTACTAAATAGATCTTGATTGTGATTTTTCTTTCTTATGGAAGAAATTATGATGCAAACAAAGAGCCACAGATAGTTGAGTTTAGGCAGGGTAATGAGGTTGCTAATTCAGACGCCAAGGGAGATGATAGATTGACTCTTGAGGCATTTCTGGAATTGACTTTGCTAATTGGTGGAAGAAAATATTTGGTTTATGTAGTTTAAAGGTCAACGGATGTCAAAAATTAGTTTTGGAGTGAACTGTTAAATGAGTTTTGGTTTCTAAAATGGAAATCAACTAAATGTCATCAGCATATAGCTTAATTCTGTTTAGATGCCAAATAATTTATAAAACAGCTCATATTGGGGTCAATATCACTGTAGGGTGCCTTTTGGTGTCCTGTACATAAATAACTCATTTGCCATGATAACTTAACATAAAAATGAATATGAAAGGGTGTATTATATTAGGCTACGTTTTTATATTCTTAACAAAAGTTTTACTTGGCTCTTTAGATACATTTTCTAGTTTTTGTTTAGTTTTGTGTAAGAGGATGCGTGTTATTTTGCTATGTCCCATGCACTGCTCATTAAATTTGAATGATAGTAGAATATTGTCAAATCATTAAAAAAATTATATTAATATTTGGTTAAATAAGATATTACTCAATTTGAGTGTATTGATCATTTGGTAATAAAAACTATATTTTTATTTAATAAAAAAGAAGAGTTTGTCCATGTCCATTGAATTGTTGTCCACCCTGTCATATTGGGGAATCCGCCCCTTTAAGGAAAGGCCATCCCCTTTAGTGACATCAGGACAACAGATTTTTGGCGGGAATTTCAACGGATGAGGTGAAATTTGTTGGTGACTTTTCAATTGACAAATTTTCTTCATATGAGTTTGCTTACTTGCTTTGCCAAAGCTTAACATGTCCACCCTGTCGGCATAAAATATGCCAGAAGTGATTCGAATACAGTATTTTCAAAATATGTAAGTTTAAATATACCAAATTCTCTTCAACAACCAGACAAACTATTTAGCTAGTCACAGTTTGTTGTAAGCTAATATGCTAATTGAAGCTCAAAATGTTCACCCTGTCATTGTTCCAAAATGTCCACTCTGTCGGCCACTTAGATTTGATAGAGTGGACATAAAGATGACAGGGTGGACATAGCATTCATTTGTAGTTAATATTCCTAAAAACTAAAATGAATGGGGGGTGGGGGGTTATGGGGGTATATCAATGTGATTGAGGATGTAATTATATTATTTATTATTATTATATTATTTTTTTAATAACCCTGTTTAGGAAAGGGACATCATACCTTTCAGAAAATATAATTTGCTTCTTAATTTTGCAATGAAAACGTATTTAACAGTAATATATATGTCCATGACAGGGTGGACATATCTTATGGTTTATGCTTCGAATAATGGCCCATAATTATCTAAAACAATGTGTGGGAGCTCAGCTAATATGTTTCTTTAGTACTTGAGTGTCTACTATTTATGATATGACATAAAGCGAATGGGAAATTTTTGAGTATTGTGAGGGTTGAAAGGTACTCTATGGTGATATTGACCCATTACTGCCTAGAAATTTAGATCCTCATATTAGCTTTGTGTTATACTATCACTCATATAGTATATAAACCACCTCCAATTGTGGTTTCCTGGTAATGCTATGCGGTTGCTAGGGTGTTCTTTGTGGTTGCTTATTGGTTCAAATAAAAACAAAGCCTATACTCAAGTCTCTATAATATGCTGGTAACTATATGGCTCTAGTTTAGATATGCCCCTCCTTCATTGTACAACAAGTACATGTTTTTACCCATTTTATCAGCTGCTAGGTGAAATTTGCACATATGTGCATTTAGAAAAGTAGTAGAACATCTTTCCTCAACAATTATTCAATTATGAGGTATTATTTATGTCTGTAGCACATATAGAACAGGATAAGTTCAGATCTCTAACCTTAATATGAGCAGTGGTTGCCTTGCCTTAGTGGTTGCGAACACCATTAATAAGCACATTTGCTCAGATTGCTTCCTTTTCTTCAGCCTTAAATAGGGCATTTATGTTTAGGCTAGAACACAATATGCCAGAAAACACTTTTAATTAGGATAAATGCCAGACTAGATTGCACCAACTGCTTTTGCATTTTAATAACTAGCAGCTCATTAGCGGCTTATAAGGACAGACTTTCAGTCCTCGTAATTAACACCAACTTTGTCAGCAGTGACTGACCTAGCTGGACATCTTTAAACCTTAAGCTGAGACTGACTTGTAAGAGTTTAATTGGTTATGAGGGTAAGGAGTGAGGAGGTGACTCACAGTGAGGGACAAGGCTCAAAAGAGTGAGACATCCCATCCGTCTAGCCCTTCCAAGGCCTGCAGGGAGATCAATGATGCTGAGATGGCCAAACAAGCTATCTGCATCTACATTAGTATTCTTGGGTGGCACAGGACATTTAGCAGCCTTTCAGCACAGATGCCATGTCGATAGATTGATAAGACACGAGACACAAGGACCTTTGGAGTCTGCAGTCAGAGAGTGAGTTAACCGGGCTCTTCACAAATATGGACAATCAAGACCAGATCCCAAACTCAAATAGTGATGACAGCCAAGTCAGTTGTATTACATCACATCTGTGTGAACTGGATGCACAATGATAATATTTCTGATGATCGATAAATGAATAAATGAAATGCGAAAAGGCTTGCTAGACCAAAGACCGGTAAGTGATGTTTTTCACAATTAATGTTATTATTAGTAGTGTTTTCTAAGGCAAGCATCACTTTTACTATTGCTAGAAAAATTAAATTAAAGGAAAAAAAAAAAAACTTGTCACCTCGAGGACCATCGGCACAAGACCACGGGAACCAGTCAAGTCCTCTGCACAATCTGACCTGTGTTTTAGCCTAGAATTAAACCACGCCATGCTGGTTTCGTTGGCTTGCTTAATGGGGGACGCTTGACTGATTGCACAGACACTAATGGATGAGAGCTGAACTGGATGATGACATCACTGAATTATCAATGAACTGACTTTAGCTGAAAAATGACTCTTTGTTATTGTCCTCTTGCATTATTGACAAGCTATTTTCCTGTTTGACACTGTAAAGCTGCTTTGGCACAATCAGTATTGTGTAAAACACTATACAAATAAAGATGAAAAAAAAAAAAGAAGGTGAATCACAGTAGACTGGAGCGGAATGGGAATAGCTTGTGTTTCAAACAAACACAAAGCTATTCCCCATTCCACTCCAGTCTACTCTGATTGTGTTATGCTGTGTCATTGTTAGTGTGACCTTGTCATTCTTCCTATGATGAAGATAATTGAGCACTTTACATTCTACCTGCTAAGAGAGTTTGAGTCTGCTTTGTTTTTAAGAGAGAGAAAGAGAAAGAGTCCCATGGGCGTTGGAACTATTGTATGTGGGTGGTACAAGACCCAACCACATTTTAAGACCAATGCTATTGGACCCACTCACTTTTACCGTCTCTAATTCACAGTGGTGGACGAAGTACACAAATCAAGTACTTGAGTAAAAGTACAGATCCGTATAATAAAATATTACTTCAGTAAAAGTAAAAGTACTCAGTTTTCAATTTTACTCGAGTGAAAGTACAAAAGTACTTGATTTTTTATGTACTTAAGTAAAAAGTACCGATAGATTAATGTTTATTTTGCAGTTTTATATAGGCTACTTTTATCATTTAATTTTATATTAGCATATATTTTTTTATAATCTTACTGCTCAAAATACCTGGGATTTTCCCAAAATAATAAGGAAATAATGAATATAATAAGGAAAATATAATTAGATTTTCATAACGATTTTTTTCTTCTCAAACCTTGTAAAAACACAAGTGTGTGTGCTGACAAACAATATAAAAACAGACGTCACATAGCGCTAAATGCAGAACATTTTAGTAAAACTTCTAACTTTACAGCAGTGGCGAAGATGAACGTGCATGAGTTATTTTATTTAATCTGTGTTATTTTAATGTTTTTTGATAAAAAGTACGATCTTATGCTTTGGAATATAGTGAAGTAAAAGTAAAAGTTACTCAAAATAAAACTACTCCAGTAAAGTACAGATACTTGAAAAATGTACTTAAGTACAGTAACGAAGTAAAGCTACTCCGTTACTGTCCACCACTGTAAATAAGGTATGAATTGGAGCATAAGTAATACTGCTAATTCAGCCATATGTTTGTTCACTTTTCAAAGCGCCGCCACTCAAATCCATTCCACTTGAGGAATGCCCTAATAAATTAAACTCCATTCCGCATTTTAGCTACAGCCTTGACTTCCATGCTGCTGCTTCCTCAAATCCATTCCGTTGGCTGATTCAGAGTCCATATAAATTAAACTCCATTCTGTGTTTTCAGTACTCGCGCTTGCTGCACTCCCGCTACACAGCAAGATAAACAAAGAATCATAGCATATCTGCCGCTCAGGTGGGTCTGGCTGTGTGCTCACATAGGCTACTGTCATTAAACAAGCTGCTGTTTAACTGAATGTTCATCATTTGTTCGCCTGTTGCTTTTAAAGGTATACAGTATATAGTCTTTTTTACAACATTGAATAACAGTTACGCACTATGTTGGACCCACCCACATTTTTGCTACTTCCAATGCCCATGAGTAGTCCCATCATCAGCAATCTTTTGGGCTTCACGTATTTTCAAGGGTCACGGTGCAGAGGCTAAAGGATCTTTAAACTGTCTCATGTTTTTAGCTGAACAATGACAACTGCCTACAGTATTCATTAACATAACCTACCCACAAACATAGATACATGGTAGTGTTTCTGCAATTAGTCTAAGTCTTGCAATATTTTAACCCCCAAAATTAAATTCAGCTTCTTTATGATATAATAGGCTGACCTATTAATATAAAATACTTTTAAATATGACATCTAATTTAAAACTGAAAATAATATTTTAGAATGTTTAAATACATATTTATGATTTTGCACACTTTCACTAATCAAAAAGCTAATTTGTGACAGGAACATATTTATGTGCAGTAGAACTTTGTTTGGAATATCTCAAATCATGGTGAGATAACATGGATCATCAGAAGTCCATTCCAGATTCAGTGCATGTGATCATTAAAACAGAAGGGGAGCATATAAAAAATAAATGTGGAAATATATGATACTTTTGATTTTTTACTTTACACTTAATTGTATTGGAAAAAAAGGATAGATAAATAGGGAAAATAGGAATATGCAGGAGAGCATTTTTTAGATGCTTAGTCAGTGGCGGCTGGTGCTAAAATATTTTGGGGGACGCAAACAAACTGAATCACACTGTTAATGCAGGCAGCAGGACTGAATGCAATTGTTAAATAAGCATTTAAGACGTGACATAATAATGTATCATTACTGCTTAGCTAAAAAATGGAAGTTTAAAATTCAACTGTTTAAGCATGAAATAAGAATCAGTGAGTTTGAGTTTAATGTGGGTGTATTGTTAGTAAAGTAATCATTAAACGTGCATGTCATGTAAAAAATTCAGATTCAATTGCAGGTTCAACTCAAATGTCTATAATAGTCTCAAAAACACAAAACAGGGCAGGAGCAGAAGGCTGGAAGCATAGCGAGTACAAACAACAACAGTCCAAGAGAAGACCACAGGAACCAGTTGAGTCCTCTGCACAATGTGACTTTGCTGCAGCCTGGAATTGAACTGCTGGTTTCGTCTGGCCAGAGGAGAACTGGCCCCCTGACTGAGCCTGGTTTCTCCCAAGGTTTTTTCTCCATTCTGTCACCGATGGAGTTTTGGTTCCTTGCCGCTGTCGCCTTTGGCTTGCTTAGTTAGGGACACTTAATTTGCAGCGATATCGTCGACTTGATTGCACAGATACTATTTAAACTGAACTGAGCTGGAAGATGACATCACTGAATTCAATGATGAACTGCCTTTAACTGAAAATTGAGTGTTTACCATTGTAATTTTGCATTAATGACACACTATTTTCCTAATTAATGCTGTGCAGTTGCTTTGACACAATCTGTATTGCTAAAAGCGCTATATAAATAAAGGTGACTTGACTTGACATTGGTTTGAGGGTGAAAACCTGAAGAAAGACTTGTCGAGGCCCCGATCTGTCTACAGAACTCTTTCCAAAACTGGGAGACAAATGGGGTCTTCTGTCGGAAACCACATCCACCAGAAGACCATGAATCTGGAAGACGTGGTCCACCACCACCTGTGCTGTCTCCTTGGCAGAGCGGAGCTTCGGCAAGGGAATTAAATGGGCCACTTTGGAGAAGCAATCCACCACCATCAGAATCACGGTGTTGCCTCTCGATAGAGGAAGGCTAGAGACAAAATCAAGGACCAGGTGTGACCAAGGACGAGAGGGAATGGGTAGAGGCTGCAACAGTCCAACTGGAGACTGGTTAGAAGTCTTATTCTGGGCACACACTGAGCAAGCCAACACAAACTGCCTAACATCCTGGGCCATGGATGGCCACCAGAACCACTGATGGATGGCGGCTAGCGATCTCCGAACCCCTGGATGACAGGCTACCCTGGATTCATGACCCCACCGGAGGACCTCAGGATGCAGCGCAGCCGGCACAAACAACCACCCCCCCGGACACCCCCTCAGGGCCTCCCCCTCCTGCACGGACTCCCTCACCTGCTGCTCAACATCCCAGGAGAGGGACCCCACCACCACCCCCTTGGGGAGAATGGCCTCGGGAGCCACATCCCTCCCACGACCCTCGAACAGACAAGAAAGGGCATCAGGCTTAATGTTCTTAGAACTCGGCCAATACGAGAGGGAGAAGTTAAACCACCCAAAGAAGAGTGACCAGCGGGCCTGCCGAGCATTCAACCTCTTGGCCGAACGGACATACTCCAAGTTCTTGTGATCCGTCCAGACCAAGAATGGCTGCGCTGTTCCCTCCAACCAGTGGTGCCACTCCCCCAGAGCCAGCCTGACTGCCAGCAGCTCCCTGTCACCTATGTCATAATTTCATTCAGAGGGGCTCAGGCAGTGAGAGAAAAAGGCACAGGGGTGCACCTTCCCATCTCTGGGGGACCATTGGGACAGAACTGCGCCTACCCGACCTCTGAGGCATCTACCTCAATAATGAATTGCCGTTCAGGATCTGGAAGACAAAGAACAGGAGCAGAGATAAAATGCGACTTAAGAATATCAAAGGCCTCCTGAGCCTGAGAATTCCACCTGAACGGTACCTTGGATGAGGTGAGTGCCGTTAAGTGTGCAGCAACCATGCTAAAGTTCCAGATGAATCGCCTATAAAAGTTGGCGAACCCCAGGAACCACTGCTGCGCCTTCTGGCAGTCAGGGGTTGGCCATTCGGCTGTGGCCCTTACATTAGCATGATCAGCTTTGATCCCCTCCGCTGAAATGATATGGCCCAAGAACGAAACTGACTTGGCGTGAAACACACACTTCACCGCCTTGACATATAGTTGGTTTTCCAGCAGCCGTTGTAGCACCTAACAAATGTGTTGAGTGTGTACCTGCAAGGAGGAAGAGAAGATGAGGATATCATCGAGGTAGACAAGACAAGACAATATAGACAAGACAATTCTGTTTACCATGTCTCTTAACACATCGTTTACCAGGGTCTGGAAGACAACTGGGGCATTAGTAAGCCCGAAGGGTAAGATCCGGTATTCAAAGTGTCCCGCACAGTCATACGGCCGGTGAGAAGGTAAGGACGTGGACCAGGACTTACTCAAAACCCGGCAGAGATTGCGGTATTCCGCCGGAACTCCGGAGAGATCCGCCATCTCTACCTGAAACACAGAAGACACAGAGCCAGGAGACAAGGCAGCACCTAAACACGAAGCAAGACGAGACTGACTCCAAGCTAACACAGAATTCCCTGACCAATCCACGTGAGGATGGTTCTGCACCAACCACGGGTGCCCCAGGACAACTGTAGCACCCGGGAAATCAAGGAGGTACAGCTCAATTACCTCACAGTGATCAAGGAGTGGAGTGGAGGATGGAGGAGAGGAGAAGGCCATTGAGGGAACGGACGGATATGGGATAAGGAAGAGGAATGGCAGGAATGCCCCACAGTGCCACAACAGAAATGTCCAGAAAATTGCTCTCAGTTCCCGAATTGACAAGAGCGGAACAGGAGTGAACTGCGTTCTTATGCTGAACAAAAACAAGGAGCAGGGTACGAGACATGGGGGATTTGAGACACGGGGAGGCACCCATCAGGATCCCCTGGCTTGCTGATGGGTCCCAGCTTTTAAAGGACACCTTATGGCTTGGTGCCCAGGCTTCCCGCAATATAGGCAGAGACCTTGAACCAGTCGATCTTGCTTCTCTTTGGCTGTGAGACGAAGATGTCCCGGCTGAATGGGCTCAGTGTTAGCTACCAGAGGTGAGGAGGTAGGAGCAGAACAGGACACACTCTCATCCAAAGTCCACGAGGATCTAGCAGTCCACCGCTGGCGGTGACGCTGAAGACGCCCCTCCACACGCAGTGCCAGTTCCACAAGGGAGTCAAAATCATGAGGTAGCTCATGAGTGACAATCTCGTCCGGGATCTCATCATCCAGCCCCTCCCGAAACCAGGTGCGCAAGGCAGCCTCATTCCAGTCACAGGTGCCCGCTAGTGTTCTGAACTGGATGGAATAGTCTGTGACTGAGCGACCGCCTTGATTTAACCACACCAGCTGGGAAGCTGCCTCGTCACCCCGAGCCGAACGGTCAAACAGGATAATCATCTCAGCTCGGAAATCCTCATATGTGGCACAGAATGGGGCACGAGCATCCCACACTGCTGTTGCCCAATCGCGGGCCCTTCCTTTCAGGAGGGTAATCACGAATGCCACCTGAGACTCCTCTGTGATATAACCGCGAGGCTGGAGTGCGAAGACCAAGGAGCACTGGGAAAGGAAGGCCTGCCATGAATTAGGATCTCCGTCGTAAGGAGGAGGACTGTTGACATAGGGTTCAGGCTCAGCCTGAGGTGGAGAAAGGGCAGATCGGCTGGCCAGGGCCTCATGCTGGAGTTCTTGTACCTGGGCATTAAGTTCGACTACCTGGGCTGTCAAGAGGTCAGCCTCTCTTGAGGTGGCTGTTAGCTGGCTAGAATGCTGGCCCAGGATAATGCCTTGTTGTGTGACAGCGGTTCTGACTTGATCTGCCCCTGCTGAATCCATTTTGGTCAGACCGTTCTGTCAGGGAAAAAACTTGGATTCAATTGCAGGTTCAACTCAAATGTTTATTATAGTCTTAAAAACACAAAACAGCGCAGGAGCAGAAGGCTGGAAGCTGTAATCCAGGACAGAGGATGCAGACAGTAAGAGGTACAGTCCAAACGAGCAACCAGACACTCAACGAGGCAGAGAGGGGGAAGCACCGAGTGAGCGCGCAGAGTCCCAGCGTCAGTGCTGGTGCAACGTCTGCCCGGAGAATTCCCCGGGGAGCACACAGAGAGGGGTGGGAGTTGTAAAGCCGTAATACAAGGCTCAGATAATGCCAGGGCTGGAACTGAGGATCAGAGGTCTGGAGGAATGAGAGGCAGAGAGGGAGCAAGAAAATAAATCAAACAAAGGAAACTAAACTGCACTTGGAGCCTCGGAAAACACAACAAGACATAACATAGCAAAACCGAAAGTAGGTCATGAGCGGAGCGGAGCGGAGCGAGTACATACAACAACAGTCTGACACAAGACTACACAGAAGAGGAACTTAAATAGAGGGGAAATTGACGAACTAACTAGTCATAGGTGTGACGGTAGCCAAGGTAGATAATAGGATAACAATAGGGAGGAGAGTCACGAAAAAAACGAGCACATGGCAAACTGTCAAAACCCATGTGCTTCCAACAACGGCACGTACACAGACAAGACAAGGACAAATAACTTGCCGATCAGACCAAAGTCATGACAGTGTAATCATTCAAAAAAATATCAGCCATTTTTATAAATGTGAATCAGAGATGAAGGCCATAATACTCATGTTGTCCACATGAGGGAGCCACAGGATATCAAATCCTTTAAAATCTCAGTTTAAAAACTGTGAAAATTGTTCAATAAATTGACTTGTAGTAGAAAATTGGGTAACGCTTTCTATGAAGCCCACATTTATAATACATTATAAGGGCGTTCTTAAGGCATTATAATGAATGCATAATGCATTATAAAAACCCTTATAATATGTTATATCATCTTATGAATATTCATAAGAACAGTTTTAATGTTTTAGAATATTTACTTATTTGTGGTTATAGCTTTTAAGAGTATGATGATTTATAACACACAATGAACATGTTGCATCCACGTAAGTTACAATGGATTATATTTCTCATAGTTATAATGTATTATAAGTCTCATATCTTGCCATCTTTCTCATGCTACTTTACTTAAAGCAATCAATGACCACTTATAAGTATAGTAATAATAATAATGATAATATTTTTTTTCCTCAAACAGCCATAACATCAGATATCAGATCAGATTAATGTGTAATATGACACATTTGCTTTGAACTATGCATTCATTATAATGCCTTAAGAATACCATTATAATGTGTTATAAATATGGGCTATATAGAAAGTGTTACCGAAAATTGCATATAAATTCATTATTTTTTTCATAAAGTTTAATAAAGCCCAATAGAATAAGTATGCAAAAACTGTAATCTCCTAAATATTTATAGACTATTCTTTTTATCTTAATTTTAATGGTATTGACAGCATATTTGTCAACTTGTCAGAAGACATGACTGAATATATTTCCAATTGATCTATTTTAATATTGTGCATATAATAAAACTTCCATAAAGACTCATATTTTACTTGAAAAGAGACATGTCCATTGGATAACTATATCATCTACACAAGCCATTGTGCTTGGACCGCGATGATCGCCTCAAGATTAAACTGCGTTGTTTCAGTTACCTTCTGTGTCACTGTCCACAATGCTTCGGTAACAGGACTTTAAAATAACAAACAGGGAAAACAATAAAATACATGACTTACATCGCATCCAGCTAGCCAACTCCGTCCAAGCTCCATGATCCGTATTTTTATTTTTATTTTTTTCTTCATTTAAATGTCTTGTGAAAGGATTTTTTGTAAGGATAAAATCTAATTTACTTTTATCTCGGAAGAGATATCCAATCACAAGAGACCCAAATGTATAAAAACAATACTGATTCGCTAAAATCAAAAGTGTGAGGGTCTGGGGGGCAGTGCTCTGCGCACCGAGGACAATCTGAAACAAGCCAGTTAGAGCTCAAAGACAATTCTGTTTACCGTGTCTCTTAACACATCGTTTACCAGGGCCTGGAAGACAGCTGGGGCATTAGTAAGCCCAAAGGGTAAGACCCGGTATTCAAAGTGTCCCGTTGGGGTGTTGAAAGCTGTCTTCCACTCATCCCCCTCACGAATATGGACCAAATGGTAGGCATTACAGAGGTCTAACTTAGTAAAGACCTTGGCTCCCTGTAACAATTCAAAAGAGACTTTTCACCATCAGCCCGTTCCTACCCTAAAGGGGGGAGCGCTCTGGGTCCAGGCAAAATACAGAGCTCGGAGCCCTCTCCCCAGACATGGGGGGAGTACTCTGGGTTCGGGAGAAATTACAGAGCTTGGAGCCCTCTCCCCAGACAGCACGCCAAATACGCATACCATTTATCCCGTTTTATTATCTGCAGGGTGAACTCGTGAAATGAACCAGTTATTTTTATAGGTTATAATCTTTAGGGTTTATTGCACATTTAGGAGCTCAAATGGAAAGACCTGCATTCTTTGTCTCCTGTGAATTGGGAGAAATAGGAGCATTTTTCAATTACTAAGCAAGACAACAAGTAATCTAAATAATCATGTTATCTAAATAATTGTTTTATTGTTTTTGTAAAATTTTGTTCTTGGGAGCAAAATATCTTGGGGTTGAATAAATAGTTGATATATATATATATATATTGTAACAAAGTTTGTAGATCGGGAAGAAGGAGGCGGGAACTGGCGAACATTTAAACATAAAACTTTAATAATCAAATAAACAAACACTAAACAAAAGTAAAACACATAAAACATATTAAAACAACAACATAAATAGTCCAGGCCTGGTCCTCTCTCCTCCTTCACTGTTGTCACTCCTCCTTTTGTTGGTCACTATTAGCCCTGCCCTTTTAACTATTATAAACAGTTCTTTAACTAGTTTTCCCAGAATCCTTCAAACACGCTTCTCTACAGCCCCTGTTAAAAATATCTCACCTTGATCCATCTGTTCTTAGTAACTACCGGCCGATTTCTAAACTCCCATTTATTTCTAAGGTTTTAGAGAAAGCAGTGCTTTCACAGTTTACTACTTACCTGGATGCTTTTAACATTCTGGATAAGTTCCAATCTGGTTTTAGAGCACTTCACAGTGCAGAGTTGGCCTTGCTTAAAGTTATGAATGATCTTTTGCTGTCCATTGATTCGAGGTCATCTGCCATTCTGATACTGTTAGATTTGAGTGCAGCCTTCGACACTATCGACCATGATATCCTCTTGAATCGACTCAAATGTGTAGTAGGGGTTCAAGGCATGGCATTACAGTGGTTCATCTCTTATTTAAAGGGTAGGACTTTTTCAGTAAATATCGGGTCATTCACCTCACCTTCTGTGCCCATCCCTTATGGTGTTCCTCAGGGTTCTATTCTTGGCCCTTTATTGTTCTCACTCTACATGCTTCCCCTAGGCTCCATTCTCCAGAAATATAATATTAACTATCATTGCTACGTCGATGACCTCCAACTTTACCTTCCAATCAAACTTGAAAATAACTCTTCTTTACAACTTCTTTTCTTATGTTTTGACAAAGTGAGAACTTGGATGGATAATAATTTTTTGCAACTAAACACTGACAAAACTGAGGTGCTTCTGCTAGGCCCCGCTGCACTCAATAGTACTCTTACAAGTAGGTTAGGTTCCATTAGTGATAACTTACAACACCATGTAAAAAATCTAGGGGTCTATTTCGATCCATTACTACAATTTGAGAAGCATGTAAACACGGTTGTAAAGAGTAGCTTCTTCCACTTCAGATCTGTCGTGAAAGTAAAACATTTTCTCTCTCGAAAAGATCTCGAAATTGTCATCCATGCATTAATCTCTTCCAGGCTGGACTATTGTAACGCTCTGTATGTTGGCCTTCCTCAAAGCACTCTATCTCGGCTTCAGATGGTTCAGAATGCGGCAGCCAGATTGTTGACAGGAACAAAAAAGAGGGAGCATATTACTCCTGTTCTTGCTTCATTGCACTGGCTCCATCAAATTCAGAGTTGATTTTAAGATCCTATCTTGTAACCAGCTTCTTTTATCTGTCCTTCGTTCTCGCTGTAAATCCAAAGGTGACCGAGCTTTCGCTGTTGCTGCCCCTAAACTCTGGAACAGTTTATCCCTTATTATCATGGCCTCTCCATCGCTCGGTGTTTTTAAATCAAATTTAAAAGACAAATTTTTACACCCTTGCGTTTGAGTGATGCTGTGTACGGTACTTTTGATGTATTTTTGTGTATATATACATATTTAAATTTTTTTATTTTTTTTATTTTGATCTCTGTTGCTTCTTCCTTTTATTGTAAAGCACTTTGGATCAATGATGGTTGTGTTAAAGTTGTGCTCTATAAATAAAGTTTGACTTGACTTTTATCCTTCCGGAGCTCCTCTGTGGGACTCAAGACCGGTGAGTGGCGCAGGTATCGCTCATTATCATTTATTCCACCAGCCTCGCTCCGTTCCCACCGCTCTCGGCCCCGCCCCACACGTCACATACCCCCATCGCCCCTCGCAGGCCGGGGGGTACCCACAAGACTGTGCTATACTCCCCCCTCCCCCCTCCGGGAGGGGGAGCCGATCACAGAGGCTGCGGCATACCTGGTGATAAGGACAGACGAGGTGAGAGAAAAGGAGACAGAAGGATGAGGAGAGACAGGGACGAGAGAGGGGAAAGAGGAAAAGAAAAGAAAAGAAAAGAAAAGAAAAGAAAAAAAGAAAGAAAAGAAAAAAAAGAAAAGAAAAATTCTCTGTCCGGTTCCTGGACACACTGCCGCTTGGTTCTCAACCAGCTGAGAGGCTCTCACTCGCGGTGCCATGCAATGGCACTGGACATCCTTTGGGGGATAATTCCTTACATTAATATAACGCTTTTCTGGGCACTCAAAGCGCTTTACATAGAAGGGGGGAATCTCCTCAACCACCAGTGTGCAGCATCCACCTGGATGATGCGACGGCAGCCATATTGCGCCAGAAAGCCCACCACACACCAGTTTATTGGTGAAAAGGAGACAGAGTGATGAAACAGTCAAGTTGAACTGTTTGGTTAAGAAAATAGTTTGTTTAGATGGCTGTGTTAATTGTTTTGAGAGCAATTACATTAATTTGAAGAAATGGGTCAAATCAGTTGAGAAAAACTGCAATTGCCTGTGAGTCTTTAGCTTGGCTGTTCAAACGTTTAGATGCTCAAGATTTGCAATAGTCAATCCAGTATATCCTGAAATTGCCTGCAGTACCTTTCACAAAGATGTGTGCATTTTTACATACCATCTCTCACCAGGGTCTCTGTGGCTAATGAAATGAGTATGCTCTCATATAGTGGAGAGTCGCCTGTTGAAGAAAATTATTGTCAGTCATGCACACTACCAACATGTATCATTGTTGTTTTCATGCTCCTGTCGATTCTATGGTAAAGGAAACTGAAGCTAACAGCAGGCATCAGAGATTTTTAGAGAACATAAAAATCTCTGCACTGATAGCTTGTGAGTGACATTCCATATATTCCAGCCAAAATGCTCAGCATCTCCTAAGAGTTTTTTCCCCATGTTCTTCTGTATAATGATGTTTAACATAGGTTTTGTGATATTGTAGTATTTTACAGTCTCAAGGGGCAAGGCACTGCACCGGGTATCAATCTTAAATATACACTCATTCAAATGTACTGTATCCAGAAACATGATACTAAATACTAAATATTTTAGCATTATACATGTTTACAGATTTGTAAAGTTGTATCCAATCTTGCATGACAACTCTTGTTATAACCCAGTATCTTAAATACAATAAGCGCAAGGACATTCAATGTATGTGTATGTATCCATGTAGCACTGTTTAAATTGAACATACTCCACCTTCAGGTAGTC
Organism: Sinocyclocheilus rhinocerous; assembly: GCF_001515625.1. Lineage (NCBI taxonomy): Eukaryota > Metazoa > Chordata > Actinopteri > Cypriniformes > Cyprinidae > Sinocyclocheilus > Sinocyclocheilus rhinocerous. Next base: position 312,055 of record NW_015633551.1, read on the forward strand.
CCATGATCTAGGTCAGTGGTCGCCAACCCGTTGATCACAATCGACTGGTAGATCTTTATCACTCTTCTGGTAGATCCCGATAATAACAGAAAAATTACTACAAAAATTCATGATCAATGTTGAAGTTTTGCATCTCTTTTTTATTTTTCTTGATCTAGCAGCTGTGTTTATTTTCATTAAGGAGACCAATAAATTTCGTAACCAATCAAATTCCACCCAGAATTGGAAGAGGAACTTCTTTTTACCATGGTGAAAGATAAGTGTGTTTGTATATTGTCACCAAAAACAAGCACTATGTAAAAGAGGAAATCTCGAGCAGCACCAGTCACCTGAAATTTAAAGACAGCTACCCACCAAAGAGTGCAATCCGTGTTAGGAAATTTAACAAGCTGAAATCTGTGTTAAAGGCCCAGCAATCACTTTTTACAAAATCTGCTGATCAAAATAAGACTGCTACTGAAGCATCATTTCGTGAGAGTGACTTTTTGGCTAAAAACAAAAAGCCATTTACAGATGGCAAATTATTCAAGGAAGCAATGGCCAGTACTGCAGAGACTATTTTCAAGTATTTCAAAAACAAAGACCAGATAAAAACTCTGTGGTGTACAGCTTGGTCCTGTATCAGTGGCTACATTTACATGCACAATTTTTGGTTCAATCGGACTGAATTCATTCCGATTGATGAATCTGAATGTAGTCTTTACGTACATGAACACTAAAGAAAGTGATCGGGTTGATGTGCATGTTTATATGTCACAAGCTTCAAATCGGAATTAATTTTTTTTGACATGCGCACACTGCACAAATATTGAGTTTCTCACTGTTTGCACATAATAACCACTCTCCTACACGGTTTCTTTATTTGTTTTTAACAGCAGAATTAATATTTATAAATTTATGGATAAATATACATATAAACCGCTGTGCCGTGCTGCTCATATTTATCACGCAGTAAAAATGCCCCTCCGAACATCAGTTCTTCTGCAGTATCACGCAGCAGAATAATAGTCCTCTGCTGCTGCAGTT
>NW_015633551.1:314519-328671 GCF_001515625.1 Sinocyclocheilus rhinocerous
TATTTCTGCGTCATTGCACATGCGCAGTTCTTTCAGTTTCAGGGTTCAATCCGATCGAGTGTTTACATGCACTCTCAATCGTATTAGAAAAGGAATAAACCACCCCCTTCAATCCGATCGAAATTTCATTCCGAATTGAGCTCAATCGGATCGATTAAAATGTTTACATGAAGGTTTTTCAGTCCAATTGAGCCGTCAATCCTATTACAAATGGATTATTTGGTTGCATGTAAACGTAGCCAGTGACAAGGAGGGTTGAGTCACTGTCAGAGGACGTGCATCGACAAGTGTTAAAAGACTTGTCAATCTGTGAATATTCTTCACTACAGTTCAGTGAATCTCTGGATGTAATGGACACTGTTCAGCTTGTTGTTTTTATCAGAATGGCTTTCCAGGATGCTACAACAAAGTGAAAGTGAAAAAAAAAGTGATGTGACGTGTAGCCAAGTATGGTGTCCCATACTTGGAATTTGTGCTCTGAATTTAACCTATCCAAGTGCACATACACAACAGTGAGTAGTGAACACACACACACACACACACAACATGAACACACACCCAGAGCAGTGGGCAGCCATTTTTTGCTGTGGTGCCCAGAGAGCAGCTGGGGGTTCGGTCTCACCTCAGTCGTGGTATTGAAGGTGGAAGAGAGTGCTGTAGACTCATTCCCCCCACCTACAATCCCTGCCAGTATCGAGACTCAAACCTGCAACCTTTGGGTTACAAATCCAATACTCTAACCATTAGGCCATGACTGCCCCAAAAGAGGACTTTCTAACTTTTTTTGTACTTGAAGGGGAGAACTAGAGGTGAGGATATATACAATGAGTTTAAAAATATGTTACTAAAAATTATATCCCCATTCATAAACTGGTAGCAATTACTACAGATGGAGCACCGACAATGCTTGGGGTGCGCTCTGTTTTAATAGCACTGTGCTGTAATGATCCTGATTTTCCCGACTTCGTGAACTATCATTGTGTGATTCACCAGCAGGCATTGGCTGGGAAAATCGTGGACTTTTCTCATGTAATGACACTGGTGGTCAAACTGATAAACTCGATACGAGCAAAAGCGCTTCAGCACCACTTGTTCAAGGCGTTACTGGATGAGCTCGATGCTGCATACAGAGACCTACTACTTCACACTGATGTCCGGTGGTTGAGTCACGGGAAAGTGTTACAATGCTTTGTTGACTTGCTGCCTGAGATAAAAACTTTTCTGTCTGCAAGGAAAGAGGAGCACAAGGAACTGTCAGATGATGTGTGGCTGCTGAACCTGGGATTTCTGACAGACATGTCCACAAAACTGAATACACTCAGTATCGAGCTCCATGGAAAAGACAGACACCTGCCTCACATGAGTGAATGCATTTAAAGGGATACTCCACCCCAAAATGAAAATTTTGTCATTAATCACTTACCCCCATGTCGTTCGAAACCCGTAAAAGCTTCATTTGTCTTCGGAACACAATTTAAGATCTTTTGGATGAAAACCGGGAGGCTTGTGACTGTCCCATTGACTGCCAAGTAAATTACACTGTCAAGGTCCAGAAAAGTATGAAAGACATCGTCAGAATTGTCCATGTGCCATCAGTGGCTCAACCGTAACGTTATGAAGCGACTAGAATACTTTTTGTACGCGAAGAAAACAAAAATAACGACTTTATTAAACAATTTGTCTCCTCTGTGTCTCTCCGCATCACCGTAGTGCCATTTTGGAGAATAATGCTCTGCTGAATGCAAACTGCGTACGTTATTCTATGTCAGCCGCGACACAAGGATACGTTTTCTACGTGTATTTATGCTTTGATTTGGAACAGCACATCCGTGCAGCACGGCTGACACAGAACAGCATATGCTGCTTGGGTGGAGCATCCACTCTTCCAAGTCCGAGACAGCATGTCCGCTCCTTGGTTCAACCTGCCCGGTACATGCGTTGCTCTCAGCGAACGCAAGTTGAGTGGAGCCCATTCCAAGAGGCGCTTGGAATGCTGTCCGATCGGACTAGGACGTGGTGTCCCCTTAGCTCTGGCAAGAAGGTGAGAAGCCCCAAACACATTGCCAGCATTTCCAGGCAGTTGATGTGCAGCCGACCTTCCTCTTTCGACCAGAGGCCGAAAGCCGGTTTGCCATTGCACAGCGCTCCCCAACCCATGTTGAAAGCGTCTGTCGAGACTACCTTCCTTTTGTAGACCATTCCCAGGGGCACACCCCGTTCCATGAGAGTTTTTCCAAGGGGCCAGAGCTGCCACACAGGCCTGGTCCACCTTGACATGAAGGTGTCCGAGACGCCAGGCGTGGGACGGAACTAGCGGATTCAGCCAGTACTGAAGGGGGCGAAGCAGGCCCAGCTGTAGCACCAGAGATGCAGAGGCCATGAGACCCAGCATCTTTTGAAACGTCTTGAGGGGGCGAGAGACTCCTATTTTGAAAGATGCCGCTAGCTGCTGTATAGCCAGTGCACGTTCTGGCACGCCTGTCGCCCTCATTTGGGCTGAGTTGAAAACTGCTCCCAGGAACGATAGCCGTTGGCTGGGAGACAGAGCGCTCTTGGCAAAATTGACCCTGAGCCCCAGGTATTCTAAGTAGCTGAGGAGAAAGGATCTGTGAAATAGTAGCTCATCCTCCGACTGGGCTAAAACGAGCCAGTTGTCGAGGTAATTCAGAACCCGGATTCCCATCTGTCTCAGAGGAGAAAGAGCCACATCCATGCACTTCATAAAAGTGCAGGGAGCCAGGGACAGTCAGAATGGAAGGACCGTGTATTGATATGCCCCTCCTTCGAAGGTGAATCTCAAGAATCGTCTGAGATGGGGGGCTATCTGGATGTGAAAGTACGCGTCTTTCAGATCCAGGGAAAAGAACCAGTCCCCTGGGCACACTTGAGAGAGGATCTGTTTCAAAGTAGTCATCCTGAACGCCCGTTTCATAAGGTCTTTGTCCTTGCTCTGAACCAAGGTGGGGACCATGCCGCGGAACCGTGGGGGTCTTCAAGCGAACTGAAGTGTATAACCTCGTTTTATTATCCCCAAAACCCAGTCGGACACTCCGGCGATGGCCTGCCAGGCCTCGGCCTGTATGGCAAGGGGTTGGATTAATTGTGGGGGGACCCGACACTCGTGATAAGTGGAAGAGGAAATTTGCTCTCTTTGAAAATGTGTGTGTTTTATTTTTCCCGCTATAACAGCGGCTGGTTGTGTGGTCATTTTTTGCCTGGGCCCAGTGTTCACAACGGAGTTGATCACAAACACACTGCCGTTGGCACCTGGAACTGAATGGGGTGCTTCGAGGCACAACAGAGGCTGCCTGGGGGGTGGTCCGGCTGTAGCGAAACTTGGCCCCCTCCTCTTCCTGTCCCACAGATCAGGAGGACGCCTGAGGCGCCGGGCCCAGCACAGGAAAAGGGTAGCGTCTGGCAGAGTGGGAGCGCTGACGAGGCTCAGGCTTGGAAGCCATCTGGGCAGCTGGAGGTGCAGGCTTCGACGGCTGATGAGTCGGCGCTGACTTGGGGCGACTAGAAGCAGCCGTAGAGCTGGAGCGTTTCGGAAGGAAGTATCGCATAGCCTGGGATGACTTCTGTGCAGCAGTGAAGGGCTCTGCGAATCCCTCAACCGCGGGTCCGAAAAGGCCAGAGGGGAGACCAGGAAGGGGATCCTTGATCTCTGTCAGCATCAGCCAAAGGTGCCACTCTAGCACCACTACTCTGGCCATGGACCTGCCTATCTCCTGGGCCGTGGTTTTGGTGGCGTGTAAAGACAGGCTAGTCACGCTGTGCAGCTCTTTGAAAGCTGCGAGGTCCGGGCCGGACTCATCTATGCTCTGGAGGAGTTTGGCCTGATATCGAAGATGGGCGACAGAAATGGGACGGCATTTGCAACAAAGCCACGTTAAAATTTGCTCTTTTATGAACTCTTTTAGAAATCGGCAGATGGCAGCAGGGGATCCGGAAGACCTGTTGTCTCCGACTTGTTGACCTGTTGCTGCTGGCGCTGAAAGCGGATGCGAGAAGCGGCGAAGTCAGCTGAGCAGAAGGGGTCTTGATCCACTGCGAGGCGTTTCTACAGGCGAAGCTTCAAGTCTCGTAGTATCAGCGAAGATCGTCGTCGTTGCTGAAGGAGAAGAAATCTGAGGATCCTGTGGCGACATGCCCGCTTATATAGCCAGATGGCCCCGCCCATTCTGGTGGGCTTTGTCGCCATAGGGTCGTGCAGCTCCGCTGCCGAGCAATTGTTTCGTTTTTAATTCACTGCATGAACCAATGGCTGTGCAGCTACACTGCGTTATTAAAAAAGGCTTCAGTCATCGGAGAAAAATTGTTTTTGCCCATAGCGTCTTAGCAGACGCAGTACAAGTGAAGTATCGATAGAGAACCACAGTTAGCTTAATTAAGAATGTTACTACTGTTACTGTTTATTTATTATGTTTGTTAATATTATTATTGTTTTTTTTATTTTGATATTACAGAACGTTTATAAAATGTTAATGTTGTACCTGCAGAAGCATCAGTGAAAAAAAACATTTTGCTGTTATCAATGCCACTTTTTACAGTTAACAATGGCACTTCATATGATCTGCTCTTTTCAAGTGTACAGTGATGTGTTACATTGTCACAGTTTTATTGGTTACATCAATTTTAAAGTTTTAAAACAGGTTAAACCAAAGCATTTTACATAGTTCAAAAATGCTAAATAAAAGACCTCAAGCTGGAAATACAATCTGGGCTGTATTTTGCTATCAGTTCCTCGATAGGTAGATCTTGCCTTTTATCAAGGCCGAAGTCAGGGATCTTGGGGTTAAAAAGGTTGGTGACCACTGATCTAGATCATTACAAAATGATTGATACAAAATACTGAAGGCAATATATACAAATAGGAACTAATGAGATAATTAATGAGACAACAGGTGAACAAAATGAGTAATCAAACACACCTGGGAAACTAGGTCAAACTGCAAACAAGGAAGAAAGAACCAAAACACAATGAAAACAAGACCAACACTTAACATAACTCTGACTGTTCGCTCCCTCTCAAGAAGGCGTGACCTCATGGTACAGAGAGGAAGAAGAGAGGATGAGGAGGTGGCTAAGGGATGGTGAAAGGGGCTGGCGAAGGGATGGCACAAACAGGCAGGAGGTGGCTTTGGAGGTGGATGGGTGACCGGAAGGAAACAAAACTGAAAAGTCCAAGGTGCCTGATGGTTATCCAGGCCACAGCCAGGGTTGTTCCCCACGGCGGCGTTGCCGGAGGGAGGAGCCATAAATGAGTACTGATGGGAACTGCCATAGGGATGATCGGAGGCAAGGACAAAGTGGATGGTGAAGATCCTGGCAACCACGACGGAGCTGCAGTGACGACCTCCTGAGATCGAAGTGGGGATCCGGAGGCCAGAAGCTGAGCTGGGGCAACCGAGGGCAGAGATGGAGCCTGAGGGAAGGCAGAGCTAGCTGAAGCCAAAGGGGTGGAGGGACGGAGAGCAGCAAATGGCCCGAAAGTCTGTGATACAGGTGGAGCCAATGTGCTGAAGGAGTCCATCGAGGCCAAAGGGCTGATGGTCCATGCTGAGGTATAGGGTAATAGGTGCAGGAGGCCGAGCCTCATGCCCAGGAGAAGAAGGCTTCCAGCAGGTCCCAGATGGTGTCACCCCACTGAGAGGAGGCAGAAGTGGTACTGAAGAACTGGTGGGAGACGGTGATGACTGCATGGCACAGATAGCTGAGGACTGGGGAAGAGACTGGAAACCCACACAGAAACCAATAAAAAACAGTGTTCATTAACTCAGTCTGGAGAGGTGGTGGGAGAGGGAGGCTGGGTGGGGCTAATGAGGCAGGCATACGGCAGACTGGTCTACACAAAAATAATGGGGGCAAAATAATATCCTCTCCAAACTCAAGGTTTAACAGTGCATCATCCAACAACTCACTCTCAGTGGTGGGAGTGTGGGCGGGGCTCACTTCCAAACCCTCAAATTCCACTAACACTACCTCCACGATAGATGACATGGCCGGCTCTGTGGCGATGTGATTCTTGGTTGCTCTCAGGGGCGTGGGCTCTAACATCACGGAGGAATCCTTATAGAAAAACTGTCTTAAATAATATTCACAGGTAGATCTACTGTACACACAGAAGACAAGCAAACGCATCCATAGGTGCAGACGACACCAGACAAAGGCTAAAGAGAACTGAAGGCAATATATAAACATAGAAAGTAATGAGATAAATAATGAGACAACAGGTGAACAAAATGAGTAATCAAAACACACTGGGAAACTAGGTCAAACTGCAAACAAGGAAGAGAGAACCAAAACACAATGAAAACAAGACCAAAACTACCTCCAGCATGCCTGTAAGCAAGTTACTCCAGCCAATCAGAAACAATGTTTTGTTTTCCGAGTATCCAATATAGCTTCCATGGTACCCTGTCAAGCAGTGATGATGGACCAATAAGATTGACGTGATTCACAAGCGCTTTAGATGCCCATAGCTCTATCACAACAATGCAGAATCTTGATCCCTTCTCAGGAAACCGAGGTTACAATTGTAAGCCAGAATTTTTCTTGTCTAAACGTACAATGATAGTAATTGTGAAATGGCTCACATCCATTTGAACATAATTGGCCAGCTTCCCTCATGAGTGGTTCATATTTCCTCAGGAACAAAGGTTCTTTAGCCCCTTTTCCTTAATTTTCCCTTTCTCCTCCTCTTCTTCTTTCTGTTGACCCACTAGTGTTAGGATGCATTTTCCAGGCACATAATCAGCTATTTATATTATACTAAGATCCTTAATGTTCATAATAGTCAAGTCAAGTCACCTTTATTTATATAGCGCTTTTAACAATACAGATTGTGTCAAAAAACATTGACATAATAAACATTGCTGTGCATAAATGTGTGTTATTTGAGCTCACACTATGTTTACGTGCACAATTTTTGGTTCAATCGGACTGAATTCATTCCAATTGATGAATCTGAATATAGTGTTAACATGAATGCTAAATAAAGTGATCGGGTTGATTGTGATGGCTTGAGTTAATTACTGTATATTATGTACTTGTGCTTTCTGAATAAGAACACAGTTAAACCTGCTCAAAACTATAAAAGTACTAAACTGAAAGAATATCATACTGTTGTGTTTTGGTGATTAAACCAAATGTTCTCATTCTCATTCATCCTGTGTTTTGAAACAATGACTATGTATATAATAACTGTAATGAAAACATGACATAAGTTTCTGAACCTAATAATAATGTTTTATTAATATTATTATTATTATTTTATAATGATAAAATTGTTTACCATTTATTATTATTATTACATGTATTTATTTATTTATTATTTTTTTTTTACCAAAAATGTCCGGATCGGCTTTCACCGTGGAGTCCAGCCCAGGGTCGTCACATGTGGTTGCTGCAAGCCGTTCTCAAGCCCGCCCGCCTCCGCTCACTCTAGCCCGCCGTGTGTGACGCTGTGCGTTTCGTTTTGAAAGTGAAACTACTTTGTTTGGCCTTCCAAACGAGGACACAACTAGAAATCAGTGGTTAAGTTGTATTTACAACACTGTTCCAGAACGAACCAACCCAAATATTCAGATGTGTGCAGCATATTTTATGGAGGACTGTTTCCTGGGAGAGTAGACTACAATGCCGGCTGTTAATGCGTTTCAGAAAGGTGGGGCATAGAGGAGAAACAATAATGTACTATATGTAGAAAATAATGTGTTTTTTTAACCTTAAACCACATAAACACATTGCATTAAACCAAATACACAAAATAATGTTCTTTTTAGCAACATCATATGACTCCCTTCAAACTGAATGCAAATATATCTTGCTTACTTCACATGTGCAACTTGGTAGCACATTCTGTTCATCACTAGATGGCAGTAGTACCTAAAATCAATACAAGTTCCATTATGTCAGTCTGTGCTCAAATTTGTAGGATTATACACAGGGGATACTCATCACATGTTATTGTGTTATAGTTATTATATAATTTCTATAGCCTCATAGAAAACAATTATATTCATTAAGACACATATTCATTGAAAGAATACTTTGTTTTGCATTTAATATTTAGAGGCACACTGTATCTCTTATTTCCCAATTCCACTACCAAATTATCTGAGCTATGTTATCCAAATTAATTTTAGAGCTCTACTCTCTTATTGTATGTGAATTAGTGTCTCGTTTTTTCTCTATTTTTACTGAAGAATTTTAAGAATAACATCTAAAACATGATACTTAAAACGACAGAGAACTTCCTGAACTGAGCAACCTATGAAAGACAAACATCTGAGAAAATAAAATATTTAATCTGAGCCTAGGAAACCAATTGAACATGAACAACATGCAAAGTTTGTGACAAGTTGCAAGTTGAGATTTAACTTGGGCAGAAATTATTAGTGTGGTAGCATGAAATAGGAAGGTTTGAGGTTAGAATGAATTCTTAGAATGATTTCTTTAATCTACTCTAAGGATTTCTCTCTGTAGGCTTATTTATATTTAGTTATAGTCAGTGCAGGATATTTACAACAACATTTGGCTGACTGCAATTTTGCCCTAAAATAATGTCTCATACTGTTCTCTTTATTGGCTGGAAATGATGACACAAGCAGCTCTATTTGTGTTTGTCAAAAGTGTCTGCACAGCAAATGCAGCACAGGTGTGTGGACAATGCCTAATTGTTGGCCGTTTTTTTAACACAGACATGCTAATGAGTGCCACGTGCGCTGCTGCTGTCCCGCTGCTCTCAGGGTAGTGATCAACTCTCATTAACCAAGAAAAAAAAAGTACTGTGCCCGTTTAGTCCTTACTTTTAGTAAGATAAATACATTTAAATACATACACAATTAAATATATATATTTTTATTTTAAGTCAAATGAGAAAAAGTTTAAATGTTTGCATAAAAAAAAATCTTAATATATATTTTAGGTAGATTTTTTTCAAATATATAATTTCATAATTTTGTTTTTAAATTATTTTTATATTTTAATTTAGGTTAAAATTTAGGTTTAATTTAGTTAGGTTAATGTTTTTATATTCTAATCTATGAGTTACTTAAAGCTGCTATTTACATTTAATCATTGGGCAGACGTTTTTATCCAAAGCAACTTAGGGCAATAGATGCAAATGAGATGCAAATGAGGGCAATAGAAGCAATCAAACCAACAAATGAGCAGCAATATGTACAGTGCACAACATAAATGAGTACACCCCCTCTGAACAAATACTAAAGATGTATTTTCTTATTGATCACTAATACAATTCATGGAAAGATGGCAAAACTGACATTTATTAAACATATACTTAATAAAAACAGAGAAATATGTGTCATTAATCTGTAAAATAAGTAAATTAGCCTATTTTATTTAAATGAAGGATTGCCAAAATGAGTACACCCTAGATTTAATTCAACAAATGTATAATATTCTAGTACTTAGCAGTATACTTAATTTTAAGCATACTGTTCTGGCCCTTCTTGGCACAAAGTGTACAAGTTTACAACTAATTGTCACATCTGTCCTGTTTAACAAAAAGTAGATAGAACACAAATGAGGAAAATTGAAGCAAACCAACAAAAGAGTGCTATGAGAAGTCCCTGTTAAATCTAATCTATCTAATGCAGTACACATAGCAAGTCTTTTACACACACACGCACACGCGCACACACACACACACACACACATATATGTCCTTTTATCTTACACCTTTAACTCTATGATTATTCAGGTAGGGTAAGGATAGTCTAATCTAGCCTAAACCATAAAGTACTCAACCGCCCGCAGGTTGAAGTTCTTCAGGAATAGAATACTTCCTTACGGTTGTTCTTCTTTGAGGCTCAGTTTGTCTCATGGGAGGCAATCATAACAATAAAATCTCTTGTTTTATTGGTTACAATACTACGCAGTTAATGCAAAATAAAACAAAAAATCTGCTGAAATACAAGTTCTATAATCAAACTCTAAACAGCAATATTGGAGATGCTGTTAAGCGCCCCTCAGTAGGGTATCAGGTGGCAGCATCTGAAGAGTGGTTTATTCCTCAGACCTTTTATATATTATTTGATATATTCCAATTACATATCAATGTCTGTGACTCATGACAGATGTCCTTCCTCTGTTGCTTACGTTGCTGTCTACGTCTAACACTCCGCTTGATGTTGTAATATGCTCTCTTCACCCGCTATGCACCTTGTTAATTTTTGTGGTTGATTACATAGCATCAAACTCATGAGCCTAACTTTCATAACTGTTGCTTATTCATCCTAACAAAGCAAGTATTGCAAGTGCAAGCATTTTTATATCAAAGCATATATGGCATTAATCTAAAAACAAGCAAATAATATAACATTGAAACAAGCAGTTGCAATATTAATATCAATATCCAAAACACCCCCTTCTTGCTATTTTCTGGTTCAATCTTACAAATTTATCACACTCTCATATTAATTTGCATATACCCTTCAAACGTTTTGGTCTTTTTGTTACACTTCATCAATTCTATGTAAATTTGACCTCTTATAGTTATCTTCAAGGAAGATGTTTGGATACGTTTTATTTACGTTCTCTGTGGTCGAGTGAGCAGTCCGGTGGCAGTGACTTGTTCCACTGATTGTGCTGGTATCAATGCAGTGGGGAAAGAAGCAGGCATGCGTTTCAACAGCCTTGAACACAAATCACTGTATGATGCTGATCTCATGAAGCACCAAAGGGTCCTAAAATCTGAAATATGCAGACGTGGCCCTGGAGTAGGTGCAGAAGGTCCTTAGCCTGGAACACGCAGACGAAAGTACCTTGAAGTGAAGGTTTGCTCACCGGAGCTTAACCTTGTTGCAAATGTCTGCATGTCTTCTGCCTCTCTGGGCTAGAGACTCAGAACTTGGTCAATCCACTTTGTCTCTCTAGGACGAAGACTCTGAACATAGAATATCTCTTTCCCCACAGGCTGGAGGCTCAGAACGTGGTCATATATGTTGCTCCCTCAAAAGCTGGAGATTCAGGACTTGGTATTTGTTATTGCCTCTTCCCTCACAGGCCAGAGGCTCAGAACTTTGGTGATCTGTTAACGTCTCTTCCATTACAGGACTGAGACTCAGAACAAGGAGTGTCTTTTGGAAGGGTACCTTTATCCCTTTCAGATGAGGAGGAGATTGCAATTTAGTGAGTCACCATTTCCGTGCTGTGATTGGCCGTTTTCATCTGAGCAGAGAAACATGATGTGGCCCACCTTTCTTTTCTCCCGTGGCACTTATTTGCATAGTCCAAACACAAAGTTAGAAAAGTGTCAGTAAAGTTTTACCATTGCATTTCTCACATTTTCTCACATACATTTGGCAATGTTACAAACGCATTAAATTAAAACATGATGGAAAAAGATTGAACTGTCCCGCATGCATTCATTTGTCCATTAACAGTTGAATTTGTTTAATATGTTACACTACACATCGGTATCAGTGACAATACTTATTTCTCAGAATAGGTATAAGATGGGTGTGTTGTAGTTTGAAGTAGTTTTAAAGTACCCCTATTATGCCATTTTTAAGGTTGCTAATATTGTTTTATGAGTCTCCTAAAACAGGTTTACATGCATGCAAGGTCAAAAAACACGTTACTTTTGTCAATAAATAGATTTCATTTTACCTCATTTCTAAATGATTCGTAAACAACTCGTGCGAAGCAATTCAAAGAATCAGTCTCTCTAAACCCCTCCTTTCCGTGAGCCCTCACTGCTGTGATTGGTCAGATGGCACAGTTCTTTGTGACTTGAGAGGGTGACATTTCCTTTTTCCGTTTCCTGTGTACTGTGCTGCTGAGTGGTTTGTGATTGTAGCTCCGTGTAGCCTTGCTTTTCTGTTGAATCTTACTATCACTCTCTGTTGTTTAAAGTGATCAAATATAACTTAATTCCCACCATATTTCTGATATTATCTATCAAACTAATCTGATTTATTTGATCGTTCACTTTTATTCTAAAACAGCTAGTGCACAGCGCATTAGCATTCGTTAGCGGTTAGCTTGTCATTCGTGTTTCCATTCGCGCAGAATTAGAGGCACGCATCCAAACTTCGGTAGGATAGTAAGAATGTGAGGGCTGTAGATACGACTTTGGATGCGACTAGCTCAGGGAGCCCTGTACATTGTTCGGATCTGGTTACAATGCCTCCACAGCAGGGCAACTGGGTGACTCTGAGGCGGCATAGTCGTGGGTCAAAACACTGCTCTTCCGTTCCGATCAAAACATCAAACAGGTTCTCCCCACTCAGTGACGCACCCGCTGAGAAACCTGATCAAAGTGCTCTAGTTATTGGTGATTCTATTGTACGGAACGTGAAAATAGAGACACCAGCCACCATAGTCCAATGTTTACCGGGAGCCAGAGCGCCTGACATCTTGGCAAATTTAAAAGTACTGGCTAATGCTAAACGTAAATACAGTAAGATTGTTATTCAAGCCGGCGCTAATGATGTTCGACTTCGCACAGGAGTTCCGCTCCGACTTTGCTGGGGTGCAGGCCATCAGCGCGATGATCACATCCGATGATCACAGCGTCGCGTTCCGTCTCATGGAGGGGAGCGAAGCGGTTCCGGGTGGAGATCTCGAAGACCGGAGGTGACGGAGGGGGAGAGGTCGTCGCCCGGGGCCATCTTAACCATCCTGTTTTTTTTGATGATTTTGTTGATAATTTGTTTTGTTTTTTTGATGATAGTGTGATTGATGTGCCATAAAGTAGCGTGTGCACCCACCACTACAGCGAACACGGAAGGGGGGAAAGGGAATCAGCAGCGTGTATGTATGTGTAAACCAGTGCGATTCAGCCACGGCTAGATCTCCTCCTCCACACACCTCCAGGGGAGAGATAGCCTGCTAGCGTCTCTTCCACCTGGGGCATCATCATGTAACCCCATGCCTTTGCATCCACGGGACGAATATGGCTTACTCCATGAATGAGTTATCTCATCACGGAGATCACCAAAGAACGGGAGAGCCCATCTGGCCACTGCACAAGTCACCACCTCGAGCAACTCTTCATATGTTTTATATGGGCATCGTGCTCTTCCCCCAAACACTACAAACAATATTCATGCGAGTCCTCTTCAGAGGTGGGCCATGAACAAGGAGGTACGCATCTCTTTGCAGATACACTCGACATGATTAATAAGTCAAGAGGCGAAGCTCGACCACACACCTTGTAGGCTAGGGCAATGTGACATTGTTTGCCTCCATTGTTTGCCGCCCGCATAGCTTATGAAAAGCTGCCTCGACTTACACCACTGGCTGGTTAGGTGGACGTAAATCTGAAGAGCATGGACTGGCATTCTAAGCAGGATGGTGAGAATGACAGAGCATGCAAATCCCCAATTTTCTTTAGAGAAGAAATAGCCATGAGAAAAACCATCTTCAGAGTCAAGCCAAGTCACTTTTATTTGTATAGCGCTCCTGTCTGCCGTGCTGCTGAGTGGTTTGCGATTGTAGCTCCGTGTAGCTTCGCTTTTCTGTTGAATCTCTATCTTACTATCACTCTCTGTTGTTTAAAGTTATAAAATATAACTTAACACCATATTTCTGATATTATCTATCAAACTAATCTGATTAATTTGATCGTTCGCTTTTATTATTCGTTAGCCGGTTAGCTTGTCATTCGCATTTCCATTCACGTCTATTGCTGTTTTCTTTTTTTCTCTCGCTCCGTTTCTTTTCTCTCCCGTTCTGTTTTTTCACAAGTTCATCAAACAACAGTGATAAGTCAGAATCATTCATCAATCACAGTGAGTAATGGCTTCTTCTCCTGCTATTGTTGCTTGCACCGCTTGCCACATGTATAGTTTAGCTCTCTCTGTCGGCGACGAGGGATTCACATGTAATAAATGCAGGGAAATAGATAAATTGACAGAGAAGATTTCTTCCGTTCTGATCAAAACATCAAACAGGTTCTCCCCACTCAGTGACGCACACCACTGAGAAACCTGATCAAAGTGCTCTAGTTATTGGCGATTCTATTGTACGGAATGTGAAAATAGAGACACCAGCCACCATAGTCCAATGTCTACCGGGAGCCAGAGCGCCTGACATCTTGGCAAATTTAAAAATGCTGTCTAATTCTAAACGTAAGTTCAGTAAGATTGTTATTCACGCCGGCGCTAATGATGTTCGACTT
>NW_015633552.1:0-16006 GCF_001515625.1 Sinocyclocheilus rhinocerous
CATCAAATTTTCATTTTTGGGTGAACTATCCCTTTAAGACTGGTCAACATTTTTTAAATTAGGTTACATTAAAATGTAGATTAGTCTAAGCTGAATCCAAAATATAAGACTGATTACCCCTTGGTTAACTTCTAGTTGGTTAAACTAGTTCTTAAAGGGTTAGTGTCTCGCATGGCTCCGGGGGGGGAACAAAGGCCTTCTGTAGCGAATCGATGCGTTTTTGTAAGAAAAATAACCATATTTAAAACGTAATAATCACTTGAATCTAGCTTGCGCTCACTGTTGTAAACGGAAGCAGTTCCGGGCTGATGACGTATTATTTATTTATTTATGCATTTAGCAGACGCTTTTATCCAAAGCGACTTACAGTGCATTCAGGCTATAAATTTTTTACCTGCATGTGTGTTCCCTGGGAATCGAACCCACAACCTTTTGCGTGGCTAACGCAATGCTCTACCACTGAGCCATAGGAACATACAGTGGGTACGGAAAGTATTCAGACCCCCTTAAATTTTTCACTCTTTGTTATATTGCAGCCATTTGCTAAAATCATTTAAGTTAATTTTTTTTTCCTCATTAATGTACACACAGCACCCCATGTTGACAGAAAAACACAGAATTGTTGACATTTTTGCAAATTTATTAAAAAAGAAAAACTGAAAAATGCTCAGTATTTAGTAGAAGCACCCTTTTGATCTAATACAGCCATGAGTCTTTTTGGGAAAGATGCAACAAGTTTTTCACACCTGGACTTGGGGATCCTCTGCCATTCCTCCTTGCAGATCCTCTCCAGTTCTGTCAGGTGGGATGGTAAACGTTGGTGGACAGCCATTTTTAGGTCTCTCCAGAGATGCTCAATTGAGTTTAAGTCAGGGCTCTGGCTGGGCCATCCAAGAACAGTCACAGAGTTGTTGTGAAGCCACTCCTTCGTTATTTTAGCTGTGTGCTTAGGGTCATTGTCTTGTTGGAAGGTAAACCTTCGGCCCAGTCTGAGGTCCTGAGCACTCTGGAGAAGGTTTTCGTCCAGGATATCCCTGTACTTGGCCGCATTCATCTTTCCCTCGATTGCAACCAGTCGTCCTGCCCCTGCAGCTGAAAAACACCCCCACAGCATGATGCTGCCACCACCATGCTTCACTGTTGGGACTGTATTGGACAGGTGCCTGGTTTTCTCCACACATACCGCTTAGAATTAAAGCCAAAAAGTTCTATCTTGGTCTCATCAGACCAGAGAATCTTATTTCTCACCATCTTGGAGTCCTTCAGGTGTTTTTTTAGCAAACTCCATGCCGGCTTTCATGTGTCTTGCACTGAGGAGAGGCTTCCGTCGGGCCACTCTGCCATAAAGCCCCGACTGGTGGAGGGCTGCAGTGATGGTTGACTTTCTACAACTTTCTCCCATCTCCCGACTGCATCTCTGGAGCTCAGCCACAGTGATCTTTGGGTTCTTCTTTACCTCTCTCACCAAGGCTCTTCTCCCCCGATAGCTCAGTTTGGCCAGACGGCCAGCTCTAGGAAGGGTTCTGGTCATCCCAAACGTCTTCCATTTAAGGATTATGGAGGCCACCGTGCTCTTAGGAACCTTAAGTGCAGCAGAAATTTTTCTGTAACCTTGGCCAGATCTGTGCCTTGCCACAATTCTGTCTCTGAGCTCTTCAGGCAATTCCTTTGACCTCATGATTCTCATTTGCTCTGACATGCACTGTGAGCTGTAAGGTCTTATATAGACAGGTGTGTGGCTTTCCTAATCAAGTCCAATCAGTATAATCAAACACTAAAACGCAGCCTAATTTTCATTTTTGGGTGAAATAACCCTTTAAGACACTGTCTTAACATACAGGCTAATTTTATGCAACTGGCCCCAGAATTCATGTTTGAATTTATATTGTCAAACAAAACCTCAAAGTCAAAAAAGCTTATGTTAATCACAGACTTCAATTTAAATGTAAATCAAAAACCATAAACTATAAGTTGCTATTTTAAAAACCCATTATATATTTTTTTGCAGCTGGCAGACAGGCCTACAAATTGACGTCATGACTAAAAAGCTTTATTGTAGCAAGAACGGTGCAAAATGTGCGGAAGCACACCCCAAACACCACCTTTGTCAACAGTGTGACGGCATACATTGAAACTCAATAGGATGTAGCAGAAAACATTCATTATATCGTGTCAGACTGGAGCCGGTGTAACGTGGAAACAGATGAACTGATAAAGACACAGAATGGGAGGACACACTGTTTGTGCTCCATGGTAATGACAGATGTGCTAGCAGTGATGCATTAGCATTAACCTAATTTCAGTGCCTATTGAATTCAGAGAGCTAACACCAGAAACTCTCTAGATACACATAGCTGGGCTTTCCTCTATAGGACACCTCAAACAAAACCCGGAAAGGAAAGGGGAGATGGCGAGGAGAGTTTTGTAACTGTAGAATGAGGAATTTTGTCAGACCTTACAACAATTTCTTGAGAAAAATGCTTGTCAATGATACTCACATGCAGAATATAAACATAACGTGATGGCTTTTCGTGTCTTATTCAAACATACGGTCTTCTCCAAAGTTATCCAAGCAACCTAAACCAACCCCAACCAGCCATTTGCTTCAAACTCTCCCCCTCCCATCGAAAAACAAGTGTGAAAAACTCAAGTGTGCAAGCTTTATGGAAAATAAAAGGTGGACACTTTGTACTCTTTCACATGAGCTTGTACTGTTTCAAAGATGAACTCTCAATTTTGGGAGGGCCAAAATTGGTCTGTTTGTTTCTGTACCCAGACCTCCATAGTTCCCTGCACTCCAGATGCAGTTGTTACCTTCTCCACAACACAGGCCGATTTGCTGAGTTTATGAAGCATTTCATGTGCAGATATTTATAGAATTTTATGATTGTATGCATTAGGCAAGGGAATGTTTATGTGGTCTCGTAAAAGTGAAGGCCAAATACATTATAAATGAATTGTTGTGCTCAGCAGTTGCGCTTTCACTTTGACCGCGTGCCAAACAGAGGCAGGACTGGCGATTCACATCAGAGAACCTATAACACGGCCAGAAAATGTTACTGCGCTTAAAGGATTAGTTCAGCTAAAAATTCTCTTCATCATTTAATCAGCCTTATGTTGTTCCAAAACTGCATGACTTTCTTTCTTCTGTGGAACACAAAAAGAAAACATTTGTATAATGCACTGGTCACTCTTTTTCATGTGAACATGAAGCTACTACTGTATTTATTAATTTATTTCAATTATTTAAATGATATAACTAATTATTTAATTTAGATTTTGAACTGAGGGACAATAAACATAAAAGTATTTTGATTCATTATTGTATATTTAAAAAAAAAATTAATATTAATAATTTAATAAAATAATTAATTAACATTAATAATTTAGATAAAAGAATTAAGATTTTTACTTGAATTGAGATACATGAATCATTCCTGAGTTTTGTTGTTGTTAATTTTGTTTATGAAGATAAATGTAGATAATATTAAACAGTATTATTATTGAATAATACATTATTTTTTTTTAATAATGTAAATAAATAATTTAGATTAACTTGAACTGAGGTACAGAAATAATTTCTTTGAGGATTTTTGTCCAGTTCATTTTGTTTGTCAATATAAATGTAGCTAGTATTTTATTTAACGATTTATATTAATTTTAACTTATTAAATGGTCAACCAGTTCATTCAACTCAATTCAATCTGATTAAAATGAACAATTCACAAATTAAACATCCGTATTTTTCTCATAAACTTTCACGTTCTTGAAAAAAAAAAAAACTGTTAAATTAAAGATGTCATATGCATTTGGAACAACACGATGTTGATGAAATGACAATTGATTTATTTTCTTGTCTTTGGCGATTTGCAATAGATTTGTGTTTGCAAGAAAACACTGCAGACCAGCAGACTAGCAGATTGTACACGGTGGTACGACTAAAAGAATCTAAAAGACTAAAAGTGCAGTGCGAGGTTCTGTGGAAATCTGGTACAGGCTAGATGAATGAATTTCTGACATTGTGGCATTTGATAAATTTGAAGCTGAGAAGATGTGAAGAACCTTTCCCTCCAAGAACCTTAACAGGTTAGTAAACCATGTAAATGTAATTCATCCAAACACCATTAATGGATATCAATGCTAAATAAAAATGGTGCCCAGCTTCAAATCATGTTGGTTGATATTGCTGAATAAGACTTATAAAAATGAAAAAGGGTTCCAATGGTAAGGAAAAAGAGAAGACATGACTTACTTCTGAGCTCTGCAGTGATTTAAGGCAAAACAAATGGAACACAGAATACATTTTTTTAAAAACCTCAAGTTGCACACCACACCAAATGACTTTCAAACTTTTATGACTGACTTGAAAAAAAAATAAAAATTCGATTTGCATCGTCAGGCCATTTAGCAACATTTTTGTCATGCCAATTTTTCATATTGAACAATATACATGAAAAACATTTTCTCTATCATGCATCCAGGTTACTGTCAACAGTACACTAGGGATGTCACAATACCAAAGATATTTCATTATGCTCCATAAAAGTTTCAAAGCATAACCTAATATGCTATGAAACACACTCTTTTATTTAAAAAGTGAAATATTAATATAAATATAAACAAATTAAATGAAAGCAATGGCATGTAGCCTTTGAGTATATCTCAATTAAGTAAACAAATAGACAGTCAGCAATAAAGAACAAAGAAATAATTAACAGCAGTGAGTGGGTTCTCTCTTCTTCTTTGCCAATATTACTGTTTGATCAATATTAACATGATAATAGGCAGTGGCATGCTGCATTTACACTTTAAGTTCCAATGCACTGGACTGATATTGTGAGAATTTTTTTTTTTTTTTTACATTTACTTAAGACAATGCTACTGAGTTTACATTAACATCTCACCAAGACAGTAATTTTTAACCAAAAAGTGCATTTGGTTATTTATGCACACAATTATGTTTGGCATCATCAGCATCAAGATGTCATCCAATGATCTGACAGGTAAAACTCCCAAGATCCTAAAATGCTGTGGCAATTAATTAGAAAGGAAATATGAGGTTGAGTCTATTCAGTCCAAAAGGTTCAATTCCGTTTCCAAAACTCCATATCAAAAACTTTATGGGAGTAGATTCCCTAAATCGGAAAGCAAGATCTTGAACTAAATCCAGTTTTAAGCACCATAAAATGTAGATTTATATCTCATCTCATATAAAATACAAATGCAGACAGCACACATAGCAAAAGGAAGATTCCAAAGATTAAATGTTGCAAAAATACGTACTGGTGAATGGCCTGCAGAAACTTGCGCTGATGTTTCCGGACCTTGGCATGGTCAACCTTCTTCACAAGCTTTGTGTGTTTGTAGATTAGCCATGTTTCCCTGAGTACATTAGCAGCCGTGTTTTTCACCTGTGAGCAAATGAAGTCCAGATAAGAAACTTTTTAAAGGGACAGTTCACCCAAAAATGAAAATTCTGTCATTAATTACTCACCCTCATGTCGTTCCAAACACACAAGACGTTCTTTCAACTTCTGAACACAAATTAAGATATTTTTGATGAGCTTTCTGACCCTCCATAGACAGCAACTGACACGAAGAAAATGTTGAATAAAGTCAATATTTTTGTTTTCTTAGTTGAACCACTGATGTCACATGGACTATTTTAACGATGTCCTTACTACCTTTTTGGGTCTTGAACGTGTCAGTTGCGTTGCTGTCTATGCATGCAGGGTCAGAAAGCTCTCGGATTTCATCCAAAATATCTTAATTTGTGTTCTAAAGATAAACAAAGGTCTTACGGGTTTGGAACAACATGAGGGTGTGAATAATTAATGACAGAATTTTCATTTTTGGGTGAACTATCTCTTTAAATCATCACTACAGCTAGTGCGGACAGAAAGATGTACAGTATGTTTGGTAACTTATTACGCCATAAACGGTGAATTTTCTTGAAATACAGCATTAAGTGCTACTAGTTGTAGACTCTGGAAGGTTCTGGTGAATTAGCGATATGGGTGAGATATGCATGCCAGGTTTTGTCTAGAAAATGATCACATCAAGGGAATGTTGGCTAGTTTCCACAGCTTTTGCAGCATCAACATTTGGCCCAAAGTGCTTTTTGCAGCGAGTTTGACTGCTCTGTCTAACATTTATTTTATACTTACTTGGTTTTCACTTAGCTACAATTCTGTATATTAAAACATGCTCACTCTTTTGCAGAGTTGAGTGTCCATCATAAAGTTATGGACATGCTTTTCAGCCTTGGTGAGCTCTAGCTTCCTGGCTACGACAGCCACCACTAGGGCAGTGCAACCGGCCCCCTGAAAACACACACAAACACACAACACAAATCATAGCAAAGTCACTTTTTAAATGCAGTTCCTCTATAAAATGGCTTCACAGCTTGATGGCGTTATGGTTGAGTGGGCATTAATTACTGTAAAAAATATGCGGATAAACTCACAAGGGTGTAAATATCTCAAAAATAGAATTTTTATATACAGTTCCTCTATAAAATGGCTTTATGACCTGATGATGTTATGGCTGAGTGGACACTAATAACTGTAAAAATATATGCAGATAAACTTGCCAGAAAATGAATGTCTTAAATGTAAGACTTGTGCATCATTTGGACATAATTAGTAGGGTAAAAGAGAGACGCACCATGATTCCAGTAAGGAGACACACTCCCTTCCCACAGTATGTGTTAGGCACCATGTCTCCATAACCAATAGACAGGAAGGTTATGGAGATCAGCCACATGGCTCCCAAGAAGTTACTGGTGACTTCCACTTTATCATGGTATCTGATGAGATAAAATGACAATAAAATGCTGGGATTAATTTGATAAGAGTGGCTAATCAATACCTAATAGGATACATTTTCAAAAAGAAAAGTCTTCAAAGGTGCACCCAGTACGAGTTTGAAAAAAAAAAAAAACAGAATAAAAAAAAATGTACAAATTTTACTACATTTAATTAATATGAATTATGAGGAGGGGGGGGGGAGAGAGATTTTTTTAGATTCAGGTTAAAATCTAAATTAATTAATTTTATTTACATTGTTAAAATAATTTAAATAAATTAAGAAATATAATAGTAGCTACATTTATGTTGACAAACAAAATGAACTAAAGCAAAATACTTGAATTGATTCTTGTACCTTAGTTCAAAATCTAAATTATTATTTTGATTATTTAAAAAATATATTATAAATGAATACCTATAATAGTGGCTACATTTATGTTGAGGAACAAATTACTTAAGAGTGATTCTTGTACCTCAGTTCAGGTTAAAATGTAAATTAATGAATGACTTAGATTCTTTCTATAATTTCAACAATTTTAAATAAATTAATAAATATAACATTACATATAATAAAACTTACATTTACATTAACAAACAAAATGAAATGAAAAAAAAAATGTATGTGCATCTTGTATATCAGTTTAGGATATAATCTAAATTAATTCATTATATTCTTTTAATAATTTAAACACATTTAAATAAATTAATAAACACAATAGTAGCTGCATTTTCCTTTACAAACAAAATTAACCTGAGAAATTTTTTTTTGTTACTCTCATACCTACTTAATACATTGTGCTGCTGCAATCATATCTTCATAGATTTTCATTGATTTGTCCAATACTATAGTTACAAAACTTAAATACAAACAGTCCCTTTCAAATTTGAGCAGCACTGCACATCGACACTGTTGCACAGCTCAAATATACAGGTACACTTTGCATTAGGGGTCTTTGAGAAGCCCAATTACATTTGAAGGGTAATCTTAAAGGCGACCTAAAGTGCAATATCAATATCAAGTATTGAATGCAGCAGCATATATCAATATTCAGGCCTGACCGCACTGGATAAAAAGGCGGACAGCTCAAATATAAATCAAGGTGCCTTTGTATACGTAATTTTAAAGAAGTGCTGTCCATATTCTGCTCGTATGAACGAGAGGGCAGCCAGGGCCTATTAGATGGCTTGCTCTTGTTCCCCAGTGTTCTAGCTCGGTCTGGTGTGGAGAATGCGTCTGTGTAAAACTATTGTGAGAGTCACAGTCCATTACACGAGCATAAAACGGCTATATGGAAAAACATGCTGGCAGTGTAACCAAATCCAAAGCTGCCATGAACTCAGATAATGCACTGCTCTGACAGTATGGGGCACATAAGAGCGTTCAGGCAGTCAATTTCAACCAAGGCACTTTAGCATTATCTCAAAACAGAGAACTTCAGAGAGCTTCACTTGTACATATCACAGAATCTTAAACATAGACTCGACCCATACAGAAATTTGCCACGGTAACTGCCAGTTACTACAGTAACTGCTACTAGAATAAGTCAGTGGTGACTTGGTATTTGCTGATAAAAAATGTAAATAAAATGGCAGAAACATTCTGAAAGCTTTGCACAGTAGCAACAATAATCACAGTAACTATATTTTTGGTGACACTTTTGGAGGTTACCATGGCAAATTTCTGTAAAGGGAACAGCATACCATCTATGTCGATTCTTCCAGCGTTCATAACAAAACAGTCCACTCAGTTCCAGAAACATTCACCCCAAACACCAAATGTAAAGAATAAAACAATAAAAAAATGATGAAGATGTCAGTTTCAGAACAAGGTCTTCTCTTGGCCTCAAATCCATGTTCCATCAGCATGAACAATATGTCCATGTGCTGACTACGGAGTAACTCTACATTTATGTTCGAATTAATCAATCAGTGAGCGTCCAGCTTCTATGCCCACGAATTTAACTGAGGACTCATTAGCTTGAGTGCTATTAAACGAGGACTGTCGACTAGCCTGCCGACAAATGATTTAAAGTGAAGAAGTAGCTGTGGCTGTTTAGGGGTGAAGCGAAGGGAAATACAGAGTCTCGGAGGGTTCTAAAGGTGCTGATAAAGCACCTCTCCCTTCCTCCGACAGATTAATCCACTGTAACTCTTACACAAGACATGAGAATACAGAAAATAACAAGCTAGGATGACACCTGACTAGCACATTAGCTTAGTTAATGTCCTCAGCACTTTTTCTCAACCACACTGCAAAAAAAGACTATTTTCTAAATCTGTCTTTCCAGTAACAGTATCTGGGCATGCTTAAAACAAGATACATTTATCTGAAAAACAAACATCTATATTGTTTTAAGTATAAACCACACAAATTTTGAAACAAGAAAAATGGGGTAAGAAAAATAAACTTCATTGAAGATATGGATGTTTCAACAACTGTGGACACTTTTAAAGGGTTAGTTCACCCAAAAATTCAAAATAGTTCATGCGCAACGTCAACATCTCACGTCATCCTCCCGGAGCTGCTTCCATGTACAACTGTTGGCGCAAGCTAGATTAAATTGATTATTACGTTTTGAATATGGATATTTTTCTTACAAAAACACATCGATTCGCTATAGGAGGCCTTTGTTCACCCCCCGGAGCCGTGTGAGACACTTTTTATTATGGATGGATGCGCTTTATTTCACTTCTTTTGGACTGATGCACTGCAACACCCGCTGACTGCCATTAAACAGCTTGGAAGATCAAAGACAATTTTTAATATAACTCAGATTGGATTCATCTGAAAGAAGGAAGTCATATATGCCTAGGATGGCTTGAGGGTGAGTAAATAATGAACTAATTTTCATTTTTGGGTGAACTATCCCTTTAATTTAGTAAATGCAGAGTTTTTTTTAATCACACACATTTTTTTAAATTGTCTTATCCTTGTTTAAGATCCAGATTTTCAGTTTCAGATTTTTATACTTTTATTTAATTTATGTAAAAATATGCCAGTCTGCAGTTGCGGCATTATTTGCATCATTAACCAACTGATAAAGTTTTACCTTAGTGAAGCTATTACCATGTAAAACAAAGAAAAATCACTAACACAACCATGCTTTGATATTGTGGGGGAAAAAAAGTGTGAGAAATGAAAGTCCAAAAAAATATAATTAAAGGGGTGATTTTGTACCTCAGATCAGGTTTAAAAACTAAATTAATTAATTAATTAATTTTAAGATTATTTAAATAATTTAAATAATTATTTTCAGTCATAACATTTATGAAAAAAATTAAAATATTGTATTTTAAAATCTATAATCATCAAAAAAAGTTTATATGTCAATATCGTTCATTTAACAGTTTTCATATTTTTTATTTCATTATAATTTTTTTAACGTGTGTAAAAAAATATACCAGTCCTCCATTGTGGCATAATTTGCATCATGACCAACTGATAAAAATTTACCTTAGTGAAACAAAGAAAAATATCACTATCGACACAAAATGCTGTAATTTTGTGTGGGGAAAAATGTTTAGAATAGAATGCTGTTAAACTCTGGTGAAAAAAGAAAAAACAGCAATTCTCCTGTGATGCATTTATGTCAGCTGTTAAACTTTGTTAGTACACAAATTAAATAAACTTACAGGGATGTGAAAAGTGTGTCTATATTATATAAGTCAGGGTTAAATGTAGCCGTAGTTGAAGAAAACCCATATATACTGTACACTATGGACAATTGTTGTGGTGCAGTGCAGTGAAGAAATAGCAGGTGGATGACGTAGCACATATAGTCTAATGGGTAAGAAGTGGGCGCAGAACCTGGCTAAAGGGCTCAGGATGACCTGATTAGCATAGCAGTGCTGCTCTCTCTATGTT
The DNA here is from genome assembly GCF_001515625.1 of Sinocyclocheilus rhinocerous. Classification (NCBI taxonomy): domain Eukaryota; kingdom Metazoa; phylum Chordata; class Actinopteri; order Cypriniformes; family Cyprinidae; genus Sinocyclocheilus; species Sinocyclocheilus rhinocerous. Next base: position 10,675 of record NW_015633552.1, read on the forward strand.
TATGGGTCATGACAACATACTGGATCTTTACTCTCCCCCGAGGCCTATAGGCCAAGATGGTATCTTGGTAAGAATAGTACTTTAGAGCACCAGAAAAGGTCAAATATTTGACACCGCTTTAGGAAAAGAACAGGCTGCCATGAACATGATGACCACCATGTTGACACATGGTGTCAGCTGTGTGAAAATCCCAAAATCCAAAGAATGACTAAAAAATTTAATTACCCAACGCTAAGGCCACTCTATATCAGAGGCTATAAGATGACAGACCATTTACAGGAGAAAACACATGGATCTGAATTTGGCTATAAACAGAATTTGGGATTTCCAGGATGCCAGCAATTTGCTGTTTTGCCAGTAGGGCTGGGCGATTTTGCAAAAAATAAAAATCTCGATTTTTCTAGAATGTTTGACAGATTCTCGATTTTTTACGATTTTTAACTAGTCAGCTTGAAAATGTAACTACAACATGATTCAAGTTACATTTTCTTTATAAACCCTCTAGTTAAAGAAAATTCTATTCTAAGTGCAGCATACATGAAGTTGTCAACATGATGTAAATGTTAAACAAATCACTTGTTAAATATCTTTGCAGAAAAGAAGCATAAACTACAAGTACATATTGTACAAACTTGTCTTATACATATTATGTGTTCAGAAATAATATGAGGAAAATGCTTTTAAAAAATTTCAAGTCACGGTAATTCAAATTCAAAATGCACCTAAACTATACACCAGTAGACTATCATTAACAATAAATGTTCTGTAAAAACAACAGCAGCTTTCAGTCTGTCACCATGATGCAAACATGAAATATCAGACATACAGTAGTAGTTCTTTACAGGTTTTTTTATCATTTTGGAGCTTGACATCCTCATTCACTTACAATATATGAAAAATAAATATTTTCAGAGATTTTTCATCAGAAGTTCACATTTTGTGTTCAACAAATGTTTTATTTTGAAACAATTTTTACCTGTTTACCTTTTTTTTTTTTTTTCTAAGCAATTTCTAAGAAATGGCAAGTAAAACAATAAATTAAACATGACATTTTAAAGTAGAAAGACTGATATAGAATTTCTTGTACAAAAACTACTCCAATAATCTTTGCGACTTCAAAAAAAAAAAAAAAGCGGTAACACTTTACAATAAGGTTCCAAATATAATGTAGTAAATCAGCTCAAAAGGGAAATATTTATGACTAATTGTAACTGGTTATGATTAATAATAAATATTTAGATTAGATCTTAGAATTAACTGTAGCAGACAGCTTTTTGGCTCTAGGTTATCATTTTGATCTGTTCATCACACAACTTACTGAATGACTTCACAAGACATGGAAATAGTGCATGAGTGAAATGTGGCACTTTAATGGTGCTTGTTTTGTCATTTTGGAGCTTGACATCCTCATTCACTTACAATATATGAAAAATAGATATTTTCAGAGATTTTTCATCAGAAGTTTACATTTTGTGTTCAACACACTGAAAATGTTGTAGGATTTATTTTGAAACAATTTTTACCGGTTTACTTTTTTTTTTTTTACAAATGAATTGTGAAATTTACTAGCAATTTCTAAGAAATGGCAAGTAAAACAATAAATTAAACATGAAATTTTAAAGTAGAAAGACTGATAAAGAATTTCTTGTAAAAACTACTCCAATAATCTTTGCGACTTAAAAAATAAAAAATAAAAAATCGGTAGCACTTTACAATAAGGTTCCAATTGTTAACTATATTTAATGCATTAACTAACATTAACAATGAGCAACACATTGTTAAGTATTTATTAATCTTTGTTAACGGTAGTTAATAAAAATACAACTGTTCGTTGCTAGTCCATGTTAGCTCAGGTCAATAAAATATTAATAGATCCAACTTTTGATTTTAATAATGTATTAGCAAATGTTGGAATCAACATTAACTAAGATTAATAAATGCTTTAGAAGTATTTTCATTGTTAGTTAATGTTAACTAGTGTAGTTAACTACTGTTTACAAATGGAACCTTACTGTAAAGTGTTTCCAAAATCTTTTTTACAGTGTAGAAGGAAGAAAGTTAGATCAACATGAGGGTTGAGTTCATTTTTAGGTGGAATATTCCTTTACTACTCCAGGTACAAACAGTGTTTCTTCAGAAATCAAAGGTTTATCTCACCTCTCACAGACATGCACAGTCCAGGCAGCAATGATCCATGATGATATGCTGAAAACCAGCAGGACTGTGCCTGGGCAGATAGTCATCAAAGTCTTCATGACAAAGCGTGTGTTAAAGTTGATCTTATTGAGGGCTCCGATACTGCGTGACGAGGCGTCCGTAAAGAGCTTACTGTGCAGGAGCATGACCCGGCCAATCAGATACAGCCGCAGGAACATGGGGATGGAGAGGATGATGTCCACGTCTGCATCTGCCACAGACGGGGTGTAGGTGAAGGCCAGGCGGGCAGTCCAGGTGAAGACGTACTGACCTGGAATGGGGTGGATGGCACACACCAGCAGCTCCAAAACGATGAACAGGATACGCTCATACGTCATGGCTATCCGCCAGTCGTCTGCTCCATTGTCAACCATAAAGAGCTAAACGTTAGACAGAAACAACATATTTGAAGGCATTGAAGGGTCCTGCAGCAGAACTATGATCTTCATTGCAAAAAATGCAAACATCTTTAATTTACCTGAAAGAATTGTATGAGAATTGATATTAGATATATTACATATATATATAACATACAATATATTATGTAAAATTATATAACTATAATATAAATTATACATATTACATCAAAATAATTTCTTAACATTTTAAAAACAAGATTAAATTTACCTGATTGAACTATAAATGTACATATATGTACACAGGGCCGTTTCTAGCCAATTTGACGCCCTAGGCGAAATCTGAAATGTTTGTTTTAATATTGTAATTTATGCTGTATTCACCCAAATAAATTCAATTTGCCTTATATTTTGGTCCATAGGTGTTCTTGCTTATTAATAAATGTTCATCTTTCGATTACTGCTGTTGCCTCTAGTAATTCTGTGTGTGATTTTAAATTTAAGCCAGCAATATAGTAATTTTAAACAATAGTTGACTTCAATAAAACAACCCAGCATGCTGGGTAAAAACATTTAACCCAACAAGCTGGGTCAAAATAACCCAGCATGTGTTCTGTCCAATATTTACCCAGCGCTGGGTTGCCAAATAACCCAAGTTGTTCAAAGAGTGTTGTTTTAGTATTATTTACATATGATTATAGTATTTAATAATACTTTGAGTTCACTTTCATATTTATATTTTCAGTTTGCATCTTTTAGTTTAAGCAGTTTGTTCTGTGCTTTTGCAGTTTCTATTATTATTATTATTATTATTATTTCATGCTGACAAGTGTAACCCACTGATTTTTTTTTTTAAGTTAATACGTTTTTCAATTGATTTGATCTGGTTAGATATTTTCATATATACTGCAATGAAATTAAGTCATTTTTGTAAGTGATAGTCCACCAAAAAAAAAATTGTAGAATTCTGTCATCATTTACTCACCCACGTCGTTCCAAACCTGTATGACTTAATTTCTTCAGTGGAACACAAAACAAAATATTTTGAAAAATTTTGGTAACTAAATAACTTCCCACTGATTTCCATTGTATGGACAAAAGTACAATGGAAGTCAAAGGGAACCAAAACATTTTTCAAAATATCAACTAAATATCATCATCTTCAGCAGGAGGAAATTAATGCAGGTTTGGAAAAACATGAGGGTGAGTAAGTGACGACACAATGTTTGTTTTTGGGTGGATTATCCCTTTAAGTGTCCAGAAAACTCTTTGAGGCCATTCAAAACTTTTACCTTTGTATAAACTCATCGTCTACTGACTGTAACTACTCGGTCATGTGAAATCAACTATTTACGGTTTAATTTATATAAAAAAACATCACAGGGCTATAATAAAGAAAAACTGAAATAGAACAATGATTAAATTTTTTTTTTAAATATATTTTAAAGTAAACACTGAAATTTTCAATTAAACAAAAACCGCTGATGGCCAATATATACTATTATTCAAAAGATTTTTTGAAAGAAACTAATACTGTCATTCAGTAAGGAGTGCATTAAATTAATCAAAAGTTATAACATTACACAAGATTTCTATTTCAAATAAATTACTGTTTTTACTGTATTTTTGATCAAATAAATGCAGCCTTGGGTGAGCCTTGGTGAAAAAAATAATCTCAACAACCCCAAACTTTTGAACGGTAGTGTAACGTGATACTGTCGCCCTCCGGTGCCCGAGCTTATAGCCAATGTCCTTGTTCTTCTTGTGCGGAGTGCTGTATGGTCTTTGCCTCACAAGGTTCTCGCTGGACTGCTTACTAGGGTCTTCCCCATTCCCTTTGGAGACCACCACCTCCAGGCCGGAAGAGTGCAGGGTCTGCAAAGGCTGTGTCTCAGAGTCCAGCTCTGCTAGGTTCCTCCGGGACGCCCCCAGACTGCCGAGTGGTCTGACTATGCCCCCATTGTACTTGCAGCTGTTCATGGCTATCTGAGGATACTGTGGGCCGCCGTGGGACAGGGAAGGCCGCGATCCAGCATGGCTCAGCCTGTTGGCATCCGCATTCACCTGCCAGAAATGAGAAGATATTTTATAGATTTTATCATTGTCTTTTGTGTCCAGGAGCTTGTGTGCTGGCTGAGGGGCAGAGCACTGCCGATTCGCAACAATCCTGATAATCCTGATTTTTCTTTAGAAAATTACATTACAAATGCCAGCATCTACGGGGTTCATAATGCATGTGGGACATGTGGGAGCTACTGACTGTAACTACTCGGTCATGTGAAATCAACTATTTACGGTTTAATTTATATAAAAAAACATCACAGGGCTATAATAAAGAAAAACTGAAATAGAACAATGATTAAATTTTTTTTTTAAATATATTTTAAAGTAAACACTGAAATTTTCAATTAAACAAAAACCGCTGATGGCCAATATATACTATTATTCAAAAGATTTTTTGAAAGAAACTAATACTGTCATTCAGTAAGGAGTGCATTAAATTAATCAAAAGTTATAACATTATAAAAGATTTCTATTTCAAATAAATTACTGTTTTTACTGTATTTTTGATCAAATAAATGCAGCCTTGGGTGAGCCTTGGTGAAAAAAATAATCTCAACAACCCCAAACTTTTGAACGGTAGTGTAACGTGATACTGTATTTAGAATACAAATGAGTTGCAGGGCTTGCAAAATTTTGAAATCCCTGGTAGCCCTTCGGGCAGGTACTCTTCAGATTTTGGTAGCCTGAAAATTAATTTAACTAGCCCAAATAAAAAA
>NW_015633552.1:16776-28449 GCF_001515625.1 Sinocyclocheilus rhinocerous
GCTGGACTGCTTACTAGGGTCTTCCCCATTCCCTTTGGAGACCACCACCTCCAGGCCGGAAGTGTGCAGGGTCTGCAAAGGCTGTGTCTCAGAGTCCAGCTCTGCTAGGTTCCTCCGGGACGCCCCCAGACTGCCGAGTGGTCTGACTATGCCCCCATTGTACTTGCAGCTGTTCATGGCTATCTGAGGATACTGTGGGCCGCCGTGGGACAGGGAAGGCCGCGATCCAGCATGGCTCAGCCTGTTGGCATCCGCATTCACCTGCCAGAAATGAGAAGATATTTTATAGATTTGATCATTGTCTTTTGTGTCCAGGAGCTTGTGTGCTGGCTGAGGGGCAGAGCACTGCCGATTCGCAACAATCCTGATTTAATGGACATTTCTTTAGAAAATTACATTATAAATGCCAGCATCTACGGGGTTCATAATGCATGTGGGAGGAGCATCGTCTACTGACTGTAACTACTCGGTCATGTGAAATCAACTATTTACAGTTTAATTTATATAAAAAAGCATCACAGGGCTATAATAAAGAAAAACTGAAATAGAACAATGATTAAATTTTTTTTTTAAATATATTTTAAAGTAAACACTGAAATTTTCAATTAAACAAAAACCGCTGATGGCCAATATATACTATTATTCAAAAGATTTTTTGAAAGAAACTAATACTGTCATTCAGTAAGGAGTGCATTAAATTAATCAAAAGTTATAACATTACACAAGATTTCTATTTCAAATAAATTACTGTTTTTACTGTATTTTTGATCAAATAAATGCAGCCTTGGGTGAGCCTTGGTGAAAAAAATAATCTCAACAACCCCAAACTTTTGAACGGTAGTGTAACGTGATACTGTATTTAGAATACAAATGAGTTGCAGGGCTTGCAAAATTTTGAAATCCCTGGTAGCCCTTCGGGCAGGTACTCTTCAGATTTTGGTAGCCTGAAAATTAATTTAACTAGCCCAAATAAAAAAAGATAAATATAGAAAAAATAATAAGGAAGAAATTTTATTTCACTACTTACAGGGTATCTGCGGATTTAAAAAAAATAAATTTAAGGCAATTTATGACCCTTTTTAAGAGCTGTACAAGTAAAATGAACACCGTAGGGGGGTAGAGCAATGTCTATGGTAACATATTAAGCCATACAATTTCCAGAAACAAAAAATAAAATAAAATGGCATTTCAGCCTTTAAACCATTATTAAGAAAAGGGATAAGTCAAGCTTATAGGCCTGTTTCACAAACAGGGCTTAGACAAAGACAGGATTAGGCCATAGTTAAATTACATTTAAATAATTTAATGTTTAAAAATGATAAAATTACATTTAAATAATTTTTTATAAACGTGCCTTAGAAAAAAAACATTGTGTGTATCTTGAGACAAAACAAAGGCACTGATATATTTTAAGATCAGTCAGTGCCAGTTTCTTTCAGTTGAAACAGCTCAGAATTACATTTAAGTCAGGGAGTAAGCTTAGGCCTTTGTCTATGAAACCGGGGGATAAATTATATTAATTTAAAACAAATAAATACTACTGTCTGAATTGGTAAGATTTTTAGAAGGCACATTAACGTCTTTCACATTTACAACTCTACGTGAGAAAGGCAAATTAATTCTCTGCCAGCAGGAGGCGCTTTTGGAGCGGATAGAGCGGATAATTCCCCGGTAATGGCTGTACACAAAGCAGAGCTGCGCTCATGAACGCTAACTTACTTTATTTACTTTATCGAAATGAAAATGCCAAAAAAACATTGACTGTATAAAAACATGGAAGTAGTGTCCGTGAAGTTACACGTAGGTTTCTGAAGAGCGTTTTTGAAGCTCAAAGTTGGTGGAGCCAGCCTTCGACATCTTGGCAGCGCGTCACCGCGGATCCCGGATAATTGAAAATGGGCAAAGAGGCGGGAGCTGGTTGCTGAAACCACACCCACCTAGCTCGACGGTGGTGACAGCAGCGGCAATCCACCTGTCACTCAAGTGGCCACGCCCTTAATTATGCAGAACTTTAAGGCTTAATATAATTTAAACTAATGTGTTATAAAAAAATTCACCCCCTCACAGTTGTCATGAAGTGCAAAATTAGCTATATAGACCAAAATATAATTAAGACTTTTCTTATAGCTACCATTTAACGTATTTACAACTTTTTACGGCCTTAAATTTGATACAACTAAATTGAAGACCGCGGTATAGTCCGTCGGGCAGGGTGATACATTTTGGTAGCCTGACTGGAAAACACAATAGCCCCGGAACGTCGGGCTAGCGATTTTGCGAGCCCTGCTAAAATTACAAACTTTCTTAAATGCAAATTGTATTTTAGATAACATTTTGTCAAAATGAAAACAATCTGACAACAGAAACTGTTTACTTTAAATAAACAAAGCTGTAAACAGGAATATAATCCAATATCACTATCAGTTTGTCACTTACTAGTACTATCACTTTTCAAAACTGGTCAACTGTTTGGGTGGAAGAAACATTAACATTATCAATGGACCCCAGGGACAAAAAGTTAAATGATTTGAAAGAATTTGTATAAATATAAAAAAGCTGTAACCGTGAAAGCATGGGAACATGCAACGTTTCTTTACAGTGTTTGGAAATTAGTGAATATTTTTTACGTAATTGTATTACAGATCAGTAAATGCGGCAAAATACTTGCGATAATGCTTGTGAAGATGATACAAAAAGCTTGCTCACAATAATCTCACATTATTAAATTATTTCTGAATTGAATTTTTATTCTGAATTTATACTGTTCTAATTTCCATGGCAATAAGGATCCGTTTCTGTTATCTAGCTACTGCTGCTGGGCTGACACAATGCCAACTCATTTGCAGAGACCTACTTCTGTAATGTCATTTTCTGATAGGCAGCGCACAACGTAGACCCACATTCTAACCGACTAGAGAGACACCAATGGATTAGAAATGAGTAATGACAGCTGTTTGAAAATACATATGCAAACATATCAAACATACACTGCTGATAGGCATAGTTAACCAAAGCTAGTTGTGGAACCACCTGGAAACCGTATCTGTCACATACCTGGTTTTGTTGGTTTAGCTGAACCTCGGTAGAGATCATGTTAAATCCAAAAATACTGCTTGAACCTCCAGCCTCCTCAGCATAACTCTTTTTTAGAGAATGAAAAATGTTACTGCACTGGGCTGTATTGACTATGCAGAAACTGCTACTAGATACTGACGCTTAAACTGAGGTTACAAATAATACCATTCAGGACTAGAAAAACAAGTATTCAGGTCCCCCAAAAGTAAATTTCATGGAGTCTTTCACATGGCTTTCTGCTGACATGGCAACAGATCATTTATATTCTGTACAGCTTTTTGTTTGTCTCACTTTTTAGGTTTGTTTTCTACAAACAGACTGTGGGAACTTGTCCAAAAGTACAGTCTTGTACTGTCTGTATCCTTTTAGGAACACTCTGAATATAATTTAATATACTATAATAAATACTACAAAAAATATTTCCAATAGGGCTAAGAATTTGTTTAAAGAAAGTCTAATCTATAAAATATATGTTTTATATCCTCTATATTTTGTTACAAATGCATATATTGTGTCAATATGGTCTCATAAAAAGTTGAAAGAAGTAATACATGGCAAATTGTTACAGGTCCCGGGCAGTCGGGAAGACTGTAAGCAGTAATCAACTTGAGATTAAATGAGAGAGAGAGACAAGAGAGACGAGTTAGTTGTTTCATTAACGGTCCTCTTTGTTGTCTTTTAATACACATACACATTTGTATTTCAGAGTCAGTAAGACACTTTGAATCACAAAATGATTCATAAACATGTTGGAAAAAAGTAATACACACTGTATAGATACTTAAAGGGTTAGTTTACCCAAAAATTTAAATTCTGTCATTAATTACTCACCCTCATGTCGTTCTAAACCCGTAAGACCTCCGTTCATCTTCGTAACACAAACACAAAAGATATTTTTGATGAACGCAAAGAAAACAAAAATAATGACTTTATTCAACAATGCATCACGCGGATAAGTTTTCTACGTTGTTTACGCTTTGATTTGAACGAAAACAACGTATATCAGCGTGACGCAGCTGACACAGAACAGCATACGCTGTTTACGTTCAGTAGATATTCTCCAAAATGGCACCAGGGTGACGCAGAGGAGACAGATTGTTGAATAAAGTCGTTATTTTTGTTTTCTTTGCGTACAAAACGTATTCTCGTAGCTTCGTAAAATTACGGTTGAACCCCTGATGTCACATGGATTATTTTACCGATCTCCTTGCTACGTTTCTGCACCTTGATCGTGGTAATTACATTGCTGTCTATGGGAGGGTCAGAGAGCTCTCAGGATTAATCAAAAATATCTTAATTTGTGTTACGAAGATGAACGGAGGTCTAACGGGTTTGGAACGACATGAGGGTGAGTAATTAATGACAGGCCTATCTTGTGTGAAAATATTATTTTATCATCTTTATCTGTGAAAAAAATAATTTAAAAAATGTAGCGTCTAGGCAGTAAGCAATAGCCTATAGGAACAACTTAGTGGACAATTAGCAATAAGCTAACAATGGCGTTGAAACTGGGAATACTGGCAAAACTGTCCGTCCAACTCCAGCATCATGAAAAGTAGCAAATAAACTTGATTTTTACAATGTTTCACATGCAGAACAGTTTCCTGCATTATAGGTTAAAAAGACTGCATTTACATCCTCAAGCAATTGACTTCATAACATCATTTTTATCATTTCCCAAGTGAAATTTAGTGTGCTATCACATAAATAACTGCAGGGGCTCTCATGGGCTAAAAGACAACAAGAACAAAAGTGGTGGAGACAAGATCATTTTTTCCCGAATCAAAGTTTTTGGTAACACTATATTTTACAGTGTCCTTGTTACATGTTAGGTACTTAATGTAGTCATAACAGTAAATTCTGTGTAATTACATGCAACTAATAATAAACCAACCGTATTCCTAACCCTAATCCCTAAATCGTAGTTAATTAATATTACTCAGTACCTAATATATAATTACACTGCAACAAGGGCACTTAAAATAAAGTGTAACCAAGTTTTTTTTTTTCATCAGACTACAGAAAACAAGAGAATGATCAGATATTTAAAAATAGATTAATTATACCTCAAATAGCATAAGATGTTTTAACTGGTTGGTAGCATCAATAATCCAAGATAATGTTAGTATGTTAGTTTCAGAGCATATTCTTTTATCAAAGGAATAGTTCACCCAAAAATGAAAAATTGCTGAACATTTACTCACTCGCAGGTCATCAAAGATTATGACCAGTTTGTCTTTTAGCATCACATGTAAGCCATCAGAATGAGAGTCCAAACAGCTGATAAAAACCATAACAATAATCCACGAGTAATCCACACAACTCCAGTCCATCAGTTAACATCTTGTGAAGTGAAGAGCTGTGTGTTTGTAATAAATGAATCCATCATTATGGCATTTTAACTTTAAACCATTGTTTCTGGCCAAAATACGAGTCCATAATCCATAATAACTCCAGTAAGCAATAGCCTAGGAACAACTTAGTGGACAATTAGCAATAACCTAACAATGGCGTTGAAACTGGGAATACTGGCAAAACTGTCCGTCCAACTCCAGCATCATGAAAAGTAGCAAATAAACTTGATTTTTACAATGTTTCACATGCAGAACAGTTTCCTGCATTATAGGTTAAAAAGACTGCATTTACATCCTCAAGCAATTGACTTCATAACATCATTTTTTATTATTTCCCAAGTGAAATTTAGTGTGCTATCACATAAATAACTGCAGGGGCTCTCATGGGCTAAAAGACAACAAGAACAAAAGTGGTGGAGACAAGATCATTTTTTCCCGAATCAAAGTTTTTGGTAACACTATATTTTACAGTGTCCTTGTTACATGTTAGGTACTTAATGTAGTCATAACAGTAAATTCTGTGTAATTACATGCAACTAATAATAAACCAACCGTATTCCTAACCCTAATCCCTAAATCGTAGTTAATTAATATTACTCAGTACCTAATATATAATTACACTGCAACAAGGGCACTTAAAATAAAGTGTAACCAAGTTTTTTTTTTTTTTTGCTTTCATCAGACTACAGAAAACAAGAGAATGATCAGATATTTAAAAATAGATTAATTATACCTCAAATAGCATAAGATGTTTTAACTGGTTGGTAGCATCAATAATCCAAGATAATGTTAGTATGTTAGTTTCAGAGCATATTCTTTTATCAAAGGAATAGTTCACCCAAAAATGAAAAATTGCTGAACATTTACTCACTCGCAGGTCATCAAAGATTATGACCAGTTTGTCTTTTAGCATCACATGTAAGCCATCAGAATGAGAGTCCAAACAGCTGATAAAAACCATAACAATAATCCACGAGTAATCCACACAACTCCAGTCCATCAGTTAACATCTTGTGAAGTGAAAAGCTGTGTGTTTGTAATAAATGAATCCATCATTATGGCATTTTAACTTTAAACCATTGTTTCTGGCCAAAATACGAGTCCATAATCCATAATAACTCATTCTATGGTGAAAAAGTCCATCCCCCGTTGTCCTCTCATATCAAAATCCACCAACATTTTTGTTTAGAACTGTTTCCGCTTGTAAACTGTGCTTGATCTATGCATATTTCTCTCTTTATTCAAACGAGAAAACTTTCACTGAAGGAAGCGTTATTTGGATTATAGACTCATATTTTAGCCAAAAGCATTGGTTTGAATTTAAAAACATCTTGATAGATTTGTTTATCAGCATAAACACACAGCTTTTCGCTTCACAAGATGTTAATTGATCGACTAGAGTCCTGTGGATAATTGTGATGGTTTTATCAGCTGTTTGAACTCATTCTGATGGCACCCATTCACTGCAGAGAATCCACTGGTGAGCAAATTATGTGAAGCTAAATTTCTCCAAATCTGTTTACCAATAAAGAAACAAACTCGTCTACATCTTGGGTGGCCTGAGGGTGAGGACATTTTCAGCTTTTTTCTTTTTTGCATGAACTATTCCTTTAATAATCTATACTATCCCAGCAATAGGGTTTGACATAGTCTGACATAGTTCTAAACACACACACACTGTAGGCATTGCAGAGCTCTCGGCCAGTTTCAGTTCGAATACACAGAGACGAGAGAGCTCAGCCAATTATACTCTCCAGAAATTACCCTTGATTAAGCAGCAGAATGCCAGCTGCAGAGCAACAACACCCAGAGATTCTCCCTTCCGCCTGCTCGCTCATACTGAACCAGTCATTCCCTCAACATCCACGGCACATCCCAGTGCTTTCACTCCATCTCATGCACAATCAAGAAGAAGCCTAACTGTAAACTCTGTGTAAATATTTACATAATTACAACCCCCTGTGGAGAGAATTCTGCATAAATGTGGTTTTCCTAAAAGAGCGATTTGTACAAACAGCTAAATGTTTTCGAGCTCCCAGGGTAATATTACTTCCTACCAATGCTGTGCATCAAACAATAAATTACATTATAAATTAATCCAATGCCACAGGTAGAACAATCACTTTTTTTTAGAACAAGCACAATGCAGTCAAACACCAGAACCAGTCAAGCGGAGAAAGAAACAGAGACTGACGCAAACAACGGGAAAGACTTATGGGAGATTTCATGGGAAGAGATCGCTGATGGGTTTTACCTCCATCTGCTGTGCATTGTGAACTAAACTGATACTAATGTCTCTCCATTCTAGCAGTGATGTCTAAACTGTCATGAATAATACAGGCCTGAAGTACATGTTAGTGCCACTCAGAGGGGCTTTCCCTTGGCTTGCACAGGCAGAAAATGGAACAGCGAGGCAGAAACAGGTCGACTCTCCCACAAGGAATGAATGACACTGATTTGCCTTTCTGCCTTGCTTTTCTGGCCCCTGCTCCTTGCAGGCAATGAATGCATACAGATAGATAGATAGATAGATAGATAGACTAATTTTAAACTGTGACTCACATATGATGAGGCAGACTAGAAATATTCAGTGTTAGACTACATATGAATGATGCAGGTGTAAGAATGAATGAATGCTTCATAATGCTTACTATTAAACGCCATCATGGGAATCATGGACAGCCTGTTGCAAGCACCCCCGCCTGTTCTTTCTTTCCATGCTTTCGAGGTTAACTCGAATACCAACACCTAGCAACTACAAAGCAGCCCTCTGCATCCACACGGCCGAAATTTGGTGTTAAAAATGGCAAGCCATTTCAAACACGACCTCCCAGTATTGCGCTGCCTGCGTAATCGGGCGCATTGCTAAAACTGGCCACCTGTTAAGCATAAACTTCACAGAGTGCATGTATAAACGATGCGTATTTCAACGAGTCGGTGTATGCAGGCTTACCTTACAGCCTTCGTGTCTGTGTTTATTCTCCTCGAGCCACGGGCGACTGTCAGAGGACAGCGGGCTGCTTTTACTCCGCGGCGAAGCGGAGTTTCTGGCTCCCTGGCATCTATCAGGCGTCCACGCTAGATTCCGCTGCTCGCCTGATCTCAGGCTGTCTTTGTCACGGTGGTGCTGCTGCAGCAAAGACGGCTGCTGGCTTCTCAGCTCCGCGGATCCCCTCACGCAGCAGTTGGGCAGGCTGCTCCTCAGCAGCCGCTGCTGCTGAACCTGTAGCTGGAGGGAAGGTGGAGGGTTGTGATGCTGCAGCTGTTGCTGCAACAGCTGTTGATGCTCTTGCAATCCGCAGCTGCACGAACAGTGATCTTGTTGGCAATTCGCAGTTTTGGCAGCCCCTCCAACACTCTGCTGCTGACTTAGGGAGGGTTTGGAACAGTCTGCGAGACTTGGGTTGCTCCCTTGGCTTTTGACTGATGCTTCCTGACTGAAAGGGCTGGGCAGGTTCTCTTGGCTCTGTTTTGGCAAGGGGTGTGCGGTCTGTCTAGGGCCACCCCTGTGCTCCGCGTGGAGGTGATGGTGTTGGTGGTGGTGCTGATGGACGGCTCCCGAGTAGCGATGCTGCATCCCTGCCTCACCTGTGGCGGAGTGCCGCTTTGCGTTGCAATGATCCGGCACTCTTTCGCTGAGCGCAGCCCCGGTGGAGTCAAGAAGGCCCGTTTCATTGGTAGGTTTAACCAAGACAAGCCTCATCACGTCACTATGGAGTTACAGGGAGCCCCGCCTTCATGTGACAGTCCAAGTGTTTATATGAATGAGTATATTAAGAAAAGTGCTCAGTACGCGGTTGCGATTTGAGGCGGGTGTGGGGAACGCAGACGCGCCGAATTAGGGCTAGAACCCCCCTAAAGGAAATCGAAACAAAAAGGTTGGGGCGTCTTAGTTCAAATACATCGTCATATAACTGCAGGTTTAACGGGAACAAACGCTAACAAATAAACGTTGTGTTCGCCTGAAAGTGTAACCATAGCAACAGCAAGCAGCTCGAGCGATTCCATTGCGGTCAGATTTGACGCGTGTAAAGGGTGAGAAATATTTATCACTTTAATATTTAGATATCACTGGAAACATTAGTGTTTGTTTAAAAACACATTTAGATCATTGACATTTAGTTAAATATTCCTCTTCTGCGCAAGAGGAACCTCGGCCGATTACGTCAAGGTCGTCGACCACGGTGCCCATCTAAAAAGTCCATCTACTTGGGGTGGTGGTAATGGCTTAATGGTGAAGGATCTAGGTTGCTAACAAATCCTGCCAGTAAAGGTGACTCGGGAATTGGAGAAATACTAAAATCACAGTCCTGATTTGGCCACATTTTACTCGTGGCTTTTAAATGAAGTTGGTCAAGGTGAATTGTCAACGCAGTAATTGTTTTGCATGAGATGTATCGGCAACTAAAGTTTGGCCATTTCAATAACATAAAATTAAAAAAGTGTATAGAAACGACAGATTGTAATCAGTTAAAAAGATTTGAAAAAAAAAAAAAATCTTATTATATAATGATGATATCATTTTTGCAATAATGAACCATAAAACAGATCAAAATTGGTGGATATTAAAACAAAATAAGAGTGAATGGCTTGCGTGTCATCAAAAATAAAGGATATTTTTCCCCACACGTCATGTATAATAAAACACAGCTGTTAGTTAATAGTTATTGTGATCTGCTTTGAGCAAATAATTAGTTGAAATACTGAAATAAGAGTAAAATCTTCCATCTAAAGACAGTGTAAAACACGACTCAGAAATGTAATTAAATTTTTTTTTCTAGCATTTCCTCAGGAATGACACCTGTTGATTGGAATTGCTGAATTAACTTTCCAAAAAGCTCAATCTCAAAAAGCCCAATAATTGTAAACAGAGACATCCTTACCTTAAAGCAGCGTCCTCGTTTCCTTCGGCGAGCATGTTAGACTTGGGTCCCCTTACATACGTGAGCTTTGAGTGATGGGCGCTTTTTCGAGAAAACGGGATTTAGTCATCAGACATGCAGCTTTTTCCTCAGACGCTTGTCAGATGTAGGGGGCCGGCCGGTCTCTCTTTGAGACGCATAATTAGGATGCAGGCTGAAGAAAGGACAGCCCAGCTTGATAAGGGTTGGCATGCAAATGGATAAGGAGACAAAGAAACAAGCAGCACAGAGAGAGAGAGGGAGAGCAAAACACTATATGTTGCACAGACCACAACACTTTCTGCTTTAAGCGTCGGGTATCACTATTGCGTCCACTGCTCGGGTTGGCTGAAGTAGTCGAATAGCCTACATTGAGGTCCGCAAATGAGGAAATAGAGGGGAGAGAAATCTGCGATTGATGCTCAGCAGTTCAAAGGCCTTCCCAAACCCTCTTATCTTTCCTGCCACAGAGGCAGCTCAGATAAAAGAGCAACCAAGTGTTGGACGGAAACATGGATCCGTGAGATGTACATGTACACAAACCAGCAGGGTTCAGTGTGTTGAAGAGTGTGTACGGTCCTCCATTCATGCTTAAATTTAAGACTGCAGTGAGGAGGCTTGATTTTAGATAGAGGGCTATTTTTAGTTTTTTTTTAATTTAGCAATGCTAGAAGGACACAGTACAAAATGTGGGGAAAATACAGTGGGGCCCAAAAGTCTACAAAAAATGCTTGTTTTGCATTTTTCAGGGTTTTTTTTCTTCTAAATTTTAATTGTAAAAAATGAATTGTCATTTTTGGTTCATGTTTGTCACTAAATATTTATATAAATAAATACAAATAATATCTGTTTTGCATTTTTCAAATATATTTTAATTCTAATGTTCTATTTCGCCACTAAATAACTTAGCAATGCCAACTGGATATGGTACAAAATTTGGAGAAAAAACAGTGGGGCCCCAAAGTCTACTAAAAAAGGGTGACCAATTAAAATGCTTCTGTTTTGTCCTTTTCAAAAAATTTTCTTCTAAATTTTAATTGTAAAAAATGAACTGTCATTTTTGCTTAATGTTTGTCACTAAATAATTATATAAAAATACAAATAATATCTGTTTTGCATTTTATCTAATATATTTTATCTAATTTAAAAAAAAAAAGTAAAACAGTAGTTGTTATTTTTGGTTAATTTTCATCACTAAATAACTTAGCAATGCTAATAGGACATGCTAACAATTTTTCTAAAAAAAAAAAAAATCTTTTTTATTTTAAATGTAGAAAGTATTTATTAGTTTTGGTTAAAGGGGTCATATGATGCGATTTCAAGTTTTCCTTTCTCTTTTGAGT
>NW_015633552.1:29672-33073 GCF_001515625.1 Sinocyclocheilus rhinocerous
TGAAGAAACGCATGTTCCTGTCTAACAGCGAGAGAGAGATGGAGAGGCCCTGTCACAAGCAGATGAGTGTTCATTACTTTACCCTTGACGGGGGGTTTGGGAAGCGGGAAAGAGATTTCACGCTAATTTGTGGGATGACACCTTAGCCATTTACAATATATATGAAACAAACAGACCATAACACCCTTGATAACACTTTGGCCCTTTTTAAACGCAATTTTGAGGTAACTTGTGATTTAATATCTCCCTGTATGCCATAAAACAGATCAAAATTGGTGGATATTAAAACAAAATAAGAGTGAATGGCTTGCGTGTCATCAAAAATAAAGGATATTTTTCCCCACACGTCATGTATAATAAAACACAGCTGTTAGTTAATAGTTATTGTGATCTGCTTTGAGCAAATAATTAGTTGAAATACTGAAATAAGAGTAAAATCTTCCATCTAAAGACAATGTCTAAAACACATGACTCAGAAATGTAATTTAATTTTTTTCTAGCATTTCCTCAGGAATGACACCTGTTGATTAGAATTGCTGAATTAACTTTCCAAAAAGCTCAATCTCAAAAAGCCCAATAATTGTAAACAGAGACATCCTTACCTTAAAGCAGCGTCCTCGTTTCCTTCGGCGAGCATGTTAGACTTGGGTCCCCTTACATACGTGAGCTTTGAGTGATGGGCGCTTTTTCGAGAAAACGGGATTTAGTCATCAGACATGCAGCTTTTTCCTCAGACGCTTGTCAGATGTAGGGGGCCGGCCGGTCTCTCTTTGAGACGCATAATTAGGATGCAGGCTGAAGAAAGGACAGCCCAGCTTGATAAGGGTTGGCATGCAAATGGATAAGGAGACAAAGAAACAAGCAGCACAGAGAGAGAGAGGGAGAGCAAAACACTATATGTTGCACAGACCACAACACTTTCTGCTTTAAGTGTCGGGTATCATTATTGCATCCACTGCTCGGGTTGGCTGAAGTAGTCGAATAGCCTACATTGAGGTCCGCAAATGAGGAAATAGAGGGGAGAGAAATCTGCGATTGATGCTCAGCAGTTCAAAGGCCTTCCCAAACCCTCTTATCTTTCCTGCCACAGAGGCAGCTCAGATAAAAGAGCAACCAAGTGTTGGACGGAAACATGGATCCGTGAGATGTACATGTACACAAACCAGCAGGGTTCAGTGTGTTGAAGAGTGTGTACGGTCCTCCATTCATGCTTAAAATTAAGACTGCAGTGAGGAGGCTTGATTTTAGATAGAGGGCTATTTTTAGTTTTTTTTTAATTTAGCAATGCTAGAAGGACACAGTACAAAATGTGGGGAAAATACAGTGGGGCCCAAAAGTCTACAAAAAATGCTTGTTTTGCATTTTTCAGGGTTTTTTTTCTTCTAAATTTTAATTGTAAAAAATGAATTGTCATTTTTGGTTCATGTTTGTCACTAAATATTTATATAAATAAATACAAATAATATCTGTTTTGCATTTTTCAAATATATTTTAATTCTAATGTTCTATTTCGCCACTAAATAACTTAGCAATGCCAACTGGATATGGTACAAAATTTGGAGAAAAAACAGTGGGGCCCCAAAGTCTACTAAAAAAGGGTGACCAATTAAAATGCTTCTGTTTTGTCCTTTTCAAAAAATTTTCTTCTAAATTTTAATTGTAAAAAATGAACTGTCATTTTTGCTTAATGTTTGTCACTAAATAATTATATAAAAATACAAATAATATCTGTTTTGCATTTTATCTAATATATTTTATCTAATTTAAAAAAAAAAAGTAAAACAGTAGTTGTTATTTTTGGTTAATTTTCATCACTAAATAACTTAGCAATGCTAATAGGACATGCTAACAATTTTTCTAAAAAAAAAAAAAATCTTTTTTATTTTAAATGTAGAAAGTATTTATTAGTTTTGGTAAATGTTTCTCATTAAATAATTTAGCAGTGTTAGAGGGTTATGGCAAAAAATGTGGGGACCACAATGCTGTTTGCACCGCGTTCTTCCGCTAATTTCCTTTCCTTCCGGAACGTCCCACTGGGGTCAGTGACCGTTTATGTCCATCGTTGTGTACCTGCAGAGACGTTATTAAAAGCAAATCTACCTTCATTGTGTCTGAAGTATCACGTAAGATGCAAGGACCTTTTTAATATGGTTGAAGAAGGGAAAATGTCATCTTGGGTTGGCAGTTTCAATGAACATGGTATAAAATGAGACCTGCAACCCTAAATATTACATGAGGTATTTTATTTTTAATTCATTTTCTATGGGTTTGCCATTTTTGCAACCATGTTAACAAAATGTTGCTATTATAGCTGCATGATATTTATAATTTTCTAGTAATATATTTATTTAAATGATTAAAAATTAAAAAGATATATTAAATAAAAATTATATAATATACAATTAAATAAAATTGAATGCATCTCATACTATTAAATGTAAAATATAAAATTAATTAAAATTAATTATATAATATAGGTAAATAACAAATATAGGTACATATAATATGTAAAAGGCTTATATATAACAAGGGTTGCAAGACATATTAGCTAATTTGGGACCAAATGTTGGTTTGTGGTTCTCAGTTCCTCAGAAAAAAAAACAAAAAAAATTTGTTTTATCATTTTGTTTTCTTACCATAACTTGGGTATCAGCTTGCCAAATGCAGTCAACACTACAATATTTGTTTAAGAGCAACAAACTTCTTCCTGAAAATAAATGAAATAAGAGACCACAAAAGTAAATTGCAGCTACAACTGCTTTCCGTTGTATGAGGACATTTCTTTTAAAGGAACCACAGATGCAAAGCACAGCCCAGAGTGTGTTCGCACTGCTGGACATGTGTGTATGGGAATCCGACGGCTATTAGTCGTAATGTGGAAACATTGAGACAAACAAAGGGCCATGTAAGATCAATCAAGCAAACAAATCTCTATCCATATCATCTTAATTTAGAGCAATTATCAGATCACCTTTCTCTTCTCCATAAATATCAAACCAGAAGCTGAACCCGAATGATCATCACACAGACACTAACTAAAAAATAATTATTGTCTCAGGTTAACCACACTCCAGCTCATGTTCCACATATGTGACCCTGGACCGCAAAACCAGTCATAAGGGTCAATTTTTCGAAATTGAGATTTTTACATCACCTGAAAGCTGAATAAATAATCTTTCCATTGATGTATGGTTTGTTAGGATAGGACAATATTTGGCCGAGATACAACTATTTGAAAATCTGGAATCTGAGGGTGCAAAAAAAAACTCAAAATATTTAGAAAATCGTCTTTAAAGTTATCCAAATGAAGTTCTTAGCAATATTTTGACCCATTTTTGGCTATTGCTACAAATATACCCCAGTGACTTAAGATTGGAGACATGAATAAATGGAATAAATGA
>NW_015633552.1:36155-46163 GCF_001515625.1 Sinocyclocheilus rhinocerous
GCCTTTAAAGTTGTCCAAATTAAGTTCTTAGCAATGCATATTACTAATCAAAAATTTAGTTTTGATATATTTACAGTAGGAAATTTACCAAATATCTTCATGGAACACGATCTTTACTTAATGTCCTAATGATTTTTGGCATAAAAGAAAATCAATCATTTTGACCCATACAATGTATTTTTGGCTATTGCTACAAATATACCCCAGTGACTTAAGATTGGAGACATGAATAAATGAACTCAACACAGCAGTAAAACATGTCGTGGAGGAAGTGTGTGCTAGTTGAGAATCCACTCTGCGTTCACTCAAAACCAAACCTAGAAACTTCACAGCAGCTCTTGATAGGCCATTGTCTAGCAGATAAGCAAATTAGGTTGAATGCTGTTCCTTCATCATCAGATATTTATTGAATAATTAGTTAAATAATCCAAGTTTGTCTGCGAGTTCACGTACGAGGTGAGGGGTGTGAACAGATCAGCAGTTCATTTGTTACATTTGTGTGTCCAAATTTAATCGTGGTGCCTTTTTGTATTTGTTAGGATCTGCACCGAGGGTCAGTCTTTAAGTGCCATTGTGTTGGTTTACTTGGAGTTGTAGGCGGCCACTCGTTGGTTGAGGGGGTTTTCCGGAGACTTTGTCCACTCCTTCTTGAGCTGTTGTTTTAGCTGGGAAAGTCGCATATTGGGGTTCTCCATTTTAAGGCGTGCCATGTTTGCTTCTTCAAACGCAGCGTAGGCAGCTTTCATACGATGCTCAGGGTGTCGATCCAGGTCTTCCTTAGTGCTGAAAAACAAAGGCATGAACCACATGTAGAACAACATCATAGGCAGCTTTCATACGACGCTCAGGGTGTCGATCCAGGTCTTCCTTAGTGCTGAAAAACAAAGGCATGAACCACATGTAGAACAACATCTAGCTTTAAAAAAAGGCAAAAAAAAAAAAAAAGGTTATTGCGTCAGTACCGGTCAGATCTATATAGTGAATGTGTTAAATTATGTTCTTAGCCTTTCCTTCATGTGACTGGGTGGCCCAGAGAGAAAATTATTTTTTTGCACAACATGGGATTTGTAATTATAAAACTCCCCCAAAATACACTGGGACCCTTATTTTGAAATGTCTATGTTTTATACTTCCAGCAGCTCATTCAAAGGATTAAGGCTAGAAGGGATAGAGCAAAAACTACTGGGTATGTGCACATCAATACAGCAGAATTTTTCTCGCACTGTACAAGGGGTAGGTTTAGGGTTGGGGTAGGTGTAGACGTTAATAAAACACAATCTAATAGGTAGAAATTTTTATTTATTGCTAGCTTCCGCTGCAACCCTTCTAAGGCTAGAATAGAGCAAAAACTACTGGGTATGTGCACATCAATACAGCAGAATTTTTCTCGCACTGTACAAGGGGTAGGTTTAGGGTTGGGGTAGGTGTAGACGTTAATAAAACACAATCTAATAGGTAGAAATTTTTATTTATTGCTAGCTTCCGCTGCAACCCTTCTTGAAACAACCCATTGAAAGCTGTGGGAGAAAAAAATATGCACTCTTACATCAATCTACATCATATTACAATATAAAATCATTGCCATAATTCATCAACAATAAATCACAAGCAATCTCTTGTGTAAATAAATAAATAAACAAATGCCCGGAATGAATTGATTGCAAACTGCTCTGAAACGGAGAGCCTGTAGAACGTGCAGCACATACATTTATTAATTAAATTATAGGCTTTTGAATTTTAATAATTGCATTAGGCGCATCATGATTCCTATTTTCCACTTAAAATTCAAGGCATCTAAAATGATAGTTAAGCTTTTTGTTGTACCATTTAAGATAATAAATATTAACAAGTCTTAAGATATTTAAAACTTTATCACCTTAAAAAAAAAAGAAGAGATTTTAAGACATTTTCTAAGACGTTTTTAGAACAGCACTTAAGAGCACAACAATCTGAGAATTGTGACTCTTACAAATGTAGACTTTTTAAAAAAATGTATACTGTATGTAATGTTTGTAAAACAAGAGTCTCCTAATCACTCCAAACATGTCTTTCTCTAGAGAACAGGATACCTGAGAACTGCGATGGCATCCTCAATGGTTTGGGCCTCCACCGTGCCTTCTTCTGGAACTATCTGATTGACATTCTCCTCAAGCGGCATCTCCAAGTGGCTTTTCTCTGTAGATTCGAAAGGATACAGAAGACTAAATGAGAAAACCGGAAAGGCTTATTCAAAGCAAAACAATAAGACAGGCCAAATTTTACGCTTAATGTGAAAATAAGTGCATCTTGTTTTATTCATGCACACTGCATACAAAAAAAAATGTGCATTGCAATCAGTGTGCACTGTACTAGGTATGAATTTTGACCAGCAATACAATTTATTTTGTTGTGACTCCTGATGTAAATAGTGCTTAATGTCAGCATGAAATGAAAATTCACTGCATTTATTTTCTAAATGTAAATGTTACAATGTGAACCATTCTCCATTGTATGAATCTCATTTTTTATTTATTTACTTATTTGACCGTGTCATTTTAAATCCCAATATCATAACTTCTTCGATGTTCTGAAGAAAAATGACAGACTTCCCTCTGGACTTAAACCCTGCCCCTTTCTTAAAATCAACTGAAAGCATGCAATCACATCCGCCTCCATCCAATGAACCATCAACGGATTGAACCAAGTCCCTGCTTGTCATTTTTTCCTTTTTCGATAACCTGTTTTATTCAAATTTACACCATAATATGAATTACGTTTCACTGTGACTTTAACTTGTCAGGGTTTCCTTAACAATTGGAATGATACAGTGGGAGGTGCTTTTGGAACGTCAGAAATATAGAATGAGAAAAGTGTCTAAAAATATAGCCTATATTGACGAGGAAAGTCCACTGATGAGTTACCAGCGTAAGCCTGTGTGCAAAGGTCTAATGTCTAATTCTAAACTTTAAAATACATTTATTTTTAGTTATTTTAACTACAAATTTAAATAAAACTGAAAAGATAATGAAAAGGCAATTATACATTTACACACCTAAGGATTAGGCCTATATCAACCAAAAAAGTAACTGTGTCCTCTACTTGGTTCCTTCTCATAAATGAGTAAGCGGCATTTAAAACAATTATAAACATATAATACACACTTTTTCTCAATATTTAATTACAGCTTCAGATGCATAATATTTTCATCTCCTTCAAGCAGGATACACAAAAAGCACGTTCAACTCGGACGGTTGTCGTGGTAATAAACACCACGTGTGGGCGCTTGATGCGCATCTCCTATATGAAAAGCATTTTAGGGGGCCCTTGGCTTTTGGGGGCCCAAGGTGGTCACCTACCTTTGCCTAATGGGTAAGTCCGCCCCTGATAATATTAATAACCAAACAGTTTCAGTTCCCACTGATTTCCTTCGCTTTGTTGCCTATATGATGGAAGCCAACGTAAACCAAAACTGTTTGGAGACAAATTTTTATTTTTTACATTGCACAGAAGAAAGAAAGTCAAACAAGTTTAGAACAACATGAGGGTGAGTAAATGATGATGCTTTTTAGGGGAGACTGTTACTTTAACAAAAAATTAATGCGAGAACTGAGTCAGTATGATGCAGTGCAGTTCACCCAAAAATAAAAATATTCTGGCATCATATATTTACCTTTATGTCATTCCAAACCTGAATGACTGTCTTTCTTTGAGCAGAACAAAGAGCAGATATTTTTTTGGGAGGAAAGGGGGTATTTTTATCCAGACAATAAATGAATGGGGTCCAAAACAACATCAAACCCAGCTGACTTACTGCATGGACAAATTTGTCAGAAGATAACAGAAGAAACCGTCATACAGGTTTGGAACGAGATGAAGGTAAGAAAATGATGCCAAAATATTTTTATTTTTGGGTGAACTATTCCTTTAACACATTTGCAAGCTGCATTGCATCGTACTGATTCAGTTCTCAAATTAATTGTTTAATTTGTTAGCAACTGGTAAATGGTTAAATATTATTCTAATTAAGATTATGATTATGCATGTATTGCAACAGGGCAGTCAATATATTAAATAACATTTTCTTTCACTCGATACCTTTATTACATGTAGACCAGTTGCAATCTGGTCTGCTGACACTAAACATGGCATAAAATAGCTTAGCAGACATTATAAACAGCCAATCACTGCATATCAGTCAATACATTCTCCCATGGACCTCATCCAGGCCTAATGTCAAAATCAAGCTCCATTACTGACAACGAACACTCATCAATATGCGGCATAATTGATAGAGGATATCAGAACTTGCGTGACGGTGTTAGTTTAAACCAGTCGGCTTCAGCTTTCGTTTTGTTCGTGGGGAGCTCATTTCCTGAGCAACCCTAAACCTGACTTTCAATGTATTAATCTACTGTGTGCTACTCAGACTCACATGTCTGCAGCTTTAACGAGGAAGACAGCTGTGTCATTTAGATACAAGATTAGCAGCCAACGGCGGGAATGTTAGACAACATATCATGGAAAACGTGGACGTGGAGGGAATCAATTTTCTGTGTGTTTACTACAGAACTCAAAAACATTTCCATATTATCATGTCAATTAGGACCAGGGGCCAAAGTTTTGTCTGGTTAACATGGGTAGTAGCATCTTTCCACTTTGATGTTTTGCATGCATTTATATGCTACAAAATGCATTTATAATGTTACAAAAGTTTTCTATTTTAAATAAATGCTGTACGTTTGAGCTTTCTGTTCATCAAAGAATTCTAAATAAGAATGTATTACAGTTTTCACAAAAATAATTAAGCAGCATAGCTGTTTTCAACATTGATAATAAGAAATGTTTCTTGAGCACAAAATTAACATATTGGAATTATTTCTAGAATGGTTGCTGAAAATTCAGCATTGTCATCACAGGAATAAATTGTATTTTAAAATGTATTAAAACATAAAAAACAGTCATGTTGTATAATAAGAATATTTCACAATATTACTGTATTTTTGATCAAATAAATCCAGCCTTTGTGTGCACAAGAGCCTTAAAAAACATTTTAAAATGTTACCAAACCCAAATTTTTTAACTTTAGTGTATAAATGCAAAATATTGTATTATTTCATAATAGATATTTTTACAGTGACACATTTTTATTTTGAAGAACCCAAAATGACTTTTCCTGTGGCTTCTAACAGATAGCAATCTCTCACCAGGTACCACTGAATACTTCAATTAGGACAATTTCCCTGTCAAAGTCTGCAGAGAGAAAGATCTTTACTGCCACCTTGTGTTTATGCTACACTCCATACACAAGGCACTGTTGTACTGTATTTCACTTCTGATTTCATAGAAGGTACTGCCAATTAGCTGTGGACACTAGAGACAAAAATCTAATCACAGTACTGATACATTTCATGACATAATATTGAAGGCCTGCTGGAACTATTTTATCATTTGACCCTGACAACATATCAGTTGCCATGCTCTTAAGGACATAAGTTTAGCCTACCCTCCTCTGCTCTTTCTTCATGACATGTTTGTTATTATCTTGCCAGAGTGCGTCCTCCAGCTCCTTCTGTTTGCGTGCATCAGCGACTGCTTTGACTTCGGCCTTCCGGGCCCTCGCTGTGGCCGATTTGGAATTCTCACCCTGGAATTTCTTCGGCATTCCTGGTACTTCCCTGCGGAGGTAAGGTTGATGACCATAATGAAAGTGTCAGAATAGGTGCTGAGATCACATAGGATATTAATGTGTGGTGTATAAACAGATTCTAATGAGAGAAAGACAAAAACTAAACACATGGTAATGATGACCAGAGGCTGAATCATAATATTTTTTAGGACTAGATTGAGGATTATTGGGCTCTCTATTGGGGTTTGAGCATCTTCTGATACACAGTGTTCAAGAAATTTATGTTCGTGAGTAATACATTTCACAGTAAATCACTAACATCAAATAACAGAAAAATGAAGGGATTTAGAAGGCCCTTGTTCTCACAGTATTAACATAATCTGGAATTACTGGAGAGAGTTAAACCCCAGATATTTATTTTTTAAGTACCGTTACTTCCAAAAGAGAAGGAAATTCTGGAAAACAGTTGCTGCTTTTCTTCCAGCCACAAGCAAAGAGAAAAAAGAGAAAGATAGCAATTAAAAACTGTCTATATGTCTATTTATCTATCTATTTTATGTCTGTCTATCTAGTCTATCTATTATCTATCTATATAGAGAGATACAATTTTAATAATTATGATTATAATTGCGTGTATGTATGTCTATACAAATATAATACACAAATTCAATTTCCTAAAATAAAGTGTTAAAAGGGAAAATTCTGGAACTGTAGCAACTAGGGATGTCAATTTTCGATCATTTCCATGATCGATCGTCGTTTAAATTAACGATCAATGAATCGATTAATCGTTAACCTTAATGCTGCAAAATGTCTATGCAGCCCGGCATGACAGGATGTGCAAAAGTTACTCAAAAAAAAAAAAAAAACGCACAAAATTTACATTGGAATTATTTCTAGAATGGTTGCTGAAAATTCAGCATTGTCATCACAGGAATAAATTTTATTTTAAAATGTATTAAAATATAAAAAACAGTCATGTTGTATAATAAGAATATTTCACAATATTACTGTATTTTTGATCAAATAAATGCAGCCTTTGTGTGCACAAGAGCCTTAAAAACATTTTAAAATGTTACCAAACCCAATTTTTTTAACTTTAGTGTATAAATGCAAAATATTTTATCATTTCATAATAGATATTTTTACAGTGACAAATTTTATTTTGAAGAACCCAAAATGACTTTGACTTGTTGTCATTTTCCTGTGGCTTCTAACAGATAGCAATCTCTCACCAGGTACCACTGAATACTTCAATTCGGACAATTTCCCTGTCAAAGTCTGCAGAGAGAAAGATCTTTACTGCCACCTTGTGTTTATGCTACACTCCATACACAAGGCACTGTTGTACTGTATTTCACTTCTGATTTCATAGAAGGTACTGCCAATTAGCTGTGGACACTAGAGACAAAAATCTAATCACAGTACTGATATATTTCATGACATAATACTGAAGGCCTGCTGGAACTATTTTATCATTTGACCCTGACAACATATCAGTTGCCATGCTCTTAAGGACATAAGTTTAGCCTACCCTCCTCTGCTCTTTCTTCATGACATGTTTGTTATTATCTTGCCAGAGCGCATCCTCCAGCTCCTTCTGTTTGCGTGCATCAGCGACTGCTTTGACTTCGGCCTTCTGGGCCCTCGCTGTGGCCGATTTGGAATTCTCACCCTGGAATTTCTTCGGCATTCCTGGTACTTCCCTGCGGAGGTAAGGTTGATGACCATAATGAAAGTGTCAGAATAGGTGCTGAGATCACATAGGATATTAATGTGTGGTGTATAAACAGATTCTAATGAGAGAAAGACAAAAACTAAACACATGGTAATGATGACCAGAGGCTGAATCATAATATTTTTTAGGACTAGATTGAGGATTATTGGGCTCTCTATTGGGGTTTGAGCATCTTCTGATACACAGTGTTCAAGAAATTTATGTTCGTGAGTAATACATTTCACAGTAAATCACTAACATCAAATAACAGAAAAATGAAGGGATTTAGAAGGCCCTTGTTCTCACAGTATTAACATAATCTGGTATTACTGGAGAGAGTTAAACCCCAGATATTTCTTTTTTAAGTACCGTTACTTCCAAAAGAGAAGGAAATTCTGGAAAACAGTTGCTGCTTTTCTTCCAGCCACAAGCAAAGAGAAAGAAACGTGTGATAGCAATTAAAAACTGTCTATATGTCTATTTATCTATCTATTTTATGTCTGTCTATCTATTTATTTATTATATCTATATAAAGAGGTACAATTTTAATAATTATGATTATAATTGCGTGTATGTCTATACAAATATAATACACATTCACACATTGTTTTTTTTTAGTCCTGACAGCACGCGTATCATTTGACTCGTGGCTATTAGATTTAATTCTCTAAATTTCCTAAAATAAAGTGTTAAAAGGGAACATTCTGGAACTGTAGCAACATCTTAATTCTACTTTTCCTTTTCAGGAACATTCTCGTTAGCTTTTTTGCTAATCACTCTGGTTTCAGAGAGTGACCGTTTTTACGTTCAAGATTGTATCGGACACTGCCATTTGAACAATGAAAGCAGATATAGAGGAGGACGTCTTAAACATCTCGTTTTATTATTCGAAGTCATTTTCAGACACCGAATCTAATATATAATGTAGTAGCACCAACCTTTTCCTCCGCCAGCCTGCTGGGGTGTTGTTCGCTCTTCTTCTCAAGCCGACGCGACGCAGTTGCAGGGTTTCATTTAGCACCACCTGGAGGTTGTGGCCCGTTTTGTCAACAAGAAGGCTACAGAAAAATCGAAATATATGTGGTACCACCATAGACTATATAAAAACGGGTACCACACAGAGACACTGTTACCAGGCTATTTACTCCTTAACCAGCAAACAGTGGGGTCCAAAGGTCTTTATGCTACTGGAATCAAATGCCATGTGCATTCAATGCTTTATGTTAATAGAATTAGCAAAACAATTTAATTGTAACTTTTTTATTTATTTGTTTATTTTTTAATTTCATATTTATCTTATGAGCATAACAGTCTATTTAGTTTGGACTTGTTATACGGATATCCAGCATAATTTGAGAATGTTTAATTTCAGTGGACTCAAGAAAATCTTAGAAATTATTTTTTTTTTATTTACTTATTTGACCTAGAAATAGTACAAAATCTCAAATATTTAGTCATTTTTTAAAACAAAATTACAAAGCTTTATGTTTTTTAGCTACATTGAAAAATACCAGACATTAGACCCCACTGTATTCATATAAAGAATAAACAAAATAGAATAGTTATATATAGTTATACTTTGCTAAATTATATCAAGGTACATTCTGTTCAGTGCATATTAACACACACACACACATACATGTTGTTTTATATAATACATTTATACATAAATATATTTCATTATATCACACTTCAAAATGTGTCTACACAGTATTTTAGTTTTATTAGTTTTAGTTAGTTTAGTTTAAGGGAAATGTTGCTTTGGCAGCTAGCTGAAAATTTTTTATTTTTATTTTTTATTTTATTTAATTTCAGGCAACTGATATTTTTATGATTTTAGTTTTATTTTTACTACGTATAATAACTCTGATACAGTGGGGTCCAAAAGTTGAGATAATCAGTGAATATCATTCTATTTTCTATTTTTCTAATTTAATATGCATTTTTCCATAATAATTTTTCACTTTTCTGTATTTAGTATGTATAGCATGTGCTTTTGCATGTACAATGTACCCCACGAGTACTGATCAACAAAGCTATGAATATCACTTGTATACTTTCAATTCCGATATTTAGTTTGCATAAAATATGTGCATATTAATTTTTTTATTATAACATTTTTAAGCTTTAGATTTGTGTAACACTAAGATTGTTTGGTTCTTTCTGTAGCTCCTCTATACTGGAATAGTGATCTTTGCTCCTGCAGTCATCTTGAATCAGGGTTAGTGAAATCGACTGATTTGCACTTTTTTAAAACGGTTTCATGGCTTCACGTGTCTATTGCATCTCAATTAATTAGTGGACAAGTTGGATCCCGTATGACTGGTTGCAAGTTTTTTTGCACTTTTGTACTGTTCTCAACGACCTTTTCTTCTTTTCTGAATCAAGCCACAGGCCTAAATATGTGGGCATCTCTCTTCTCAACTGGACTCATCTGCACATTTTACACGACAGTGGTAGGTGAAATCTTTCCAGATCTGAATCTATATAAAAAAAAATCAGTGCCACTTTTGCTCAGTAATGAGTGAGCAGAGGCCGGCGGGCTTGAGAACGGCACGGTCGGCGGGCTTGTGGCAACCACATGTGGCGACCCTGGCCTGGACTCCACTTCGTCCACGGTGAAAGCCGATCCGGCGATCCTCAGTGTGAAGTTGATGTATTTCCTCAGCGACCAGCACGGATCAGC
>NW_015633553.1:0-151 GCF_001515625.1 Sinocyclocheilus rhinocerous
GGCAATCCTTAGGTTGCTGGTTCGACTCCGGCTCGAAGGAGTTCTTCGAAGGAGTTTTTCAAATGCCCACCTTTTTTCTTGTTTGGCTGGGTTTCTTGCAGCTGCAAGCAGAGCTTCACTTCACAGTCCACCGTTGGAAGGCAAAAGAGCA
>NW_015633553.1:196-1704 GCF_001515625.1 Sinocyclocheilus rhinocerous
GGGAATCGAACCCGGGCCGCGGCGGTGAGAGCACCGAATCCTGACCACCAGGGATGGGTGGTTTTGTTGCACTCCTGATAGTAGCATGAGAATAATTAGACAGCAATTCTGGCCTTTGTCACGTCGAAAACCAACAAGTCTGGTGCAATCGCGAGTCACTTCTGTCGGTGGGCCAGTGGCGCAATGGATAACGCGTCTGACTACGGATCAGAAGATTCTAGGTTCGACTCCTGGCTGGCTCGCTCTCTGTTTACTTTTCTCTGGCTGTTTTTGTAGTTGTTGTTTTTTTTTTTTCGAAAAGTCCAGAAGAAAAGACAAATCTCAACCCATTATTTTCTCGGAAAAACAACGAAATTGACTCAAGATACTTATGCACATGATAAAGGATGTCTTGAAAGTCCCAAAAATATCAATAACTAATTTTCGACAAAAATCTAAGTTACGGTCTTTTGTCTTTGCACGGCAGTATTGATATCTGCGCAGGGAGTAACGTTACCGCCGGAAAGGAAACAATGTATCTGCGCAGGGAGAAACGTTACCGCCGGAAAGGAAACAATGATCACTGGTAGAAATAGAAGAAGATTACTCAGGTGGTGCTCCAGTGAAAAAAACTAAATATACATGTAAATGTATATTAACATGTATAATGAGATATAGCTTACACTTCAAAAGGCTATCTAATTGATTAAATATGAGCGTTGCAAGTTTCGAAGTCAGGTGCTGCGCTGCTTTGTTTACTGCGGTTACGGGGGAAACGGCTATATTCCTGGGGAAAAGCGCCACCTGCTGGCAGAGAATGAATTTGCATTTTTCAATAAGACCTTCTGCTCTTTGGACCAAAGCAAAAAACGACCCTTATTTTTACGCAGAAAACATGCAGTTGTAAATGTGAACTGGTGGATCCACAAGAATATAATGAATGATAAAACTCTAAAGATATAGCCTACACGATCGACAAGAAGATAATGAATTATAAAACTCTAAAGATATAGCCTACACTAAGATATATTTATGTTACTAAATTAATATAATTGTTTGATAATAATTGTTTAAATTAATATAAATATAAAATAAAATAATATAATATAAAAAATTTTACTTTTGACTAACTTTTTAAATCTTAAACGTACTTAAGTATTGAAAGTAAAAGTACAAGTAAATGCAAATTGGAAAAGAAGCAAATAAATATATATATATAAAAAATTAATACACAGCTTGAGTAGCAAGATTGCATTCAGTTTTAACTCCTTCTTACATTTTGTATTTTTGGGTAAGAATAAGAAGCACTTCATCCGGTACTTAGTGTCTTTCATTCCAACATAAGAAAACATTTCTGGAATCTGAATCTGAAATAGCATTTAGATGTATTTACACAGTTTATGTATCTCAGAGGGGACATGGATGCATTTAAACTGCAGTTACAGATGTATAAAAAGGCCTACTGTTTTGTTTTTAACATAAAACATTGAATACTGATATTTGAATAATTTAAAACATGAAAAAAAAAA
>NW_015633554.1:0-293 GCF_001515625.1 Sinocyclocheilus rhinocerous
GCAAAGACAGAACGCGTCTCCAGAGAGGAAACGGATCTGCTCATGAGCAAGGAAATAGGTATCCTAATTCTGATACATGCAATGACTATTCATTATGACATGTAGGCATTTTTATATTTATGTAGCCTACACAATAATAATCTTTTACATTGTAATCCTTTAATTTTTAATATTAGGCATGTTTGTGTGCTGCTGCGCATCCCTGTGTGTGTAATAAGCAGAGTGTACGCGCGCGTTGTGCACCCGCCTATACTAATGCGCTCTTTAAATAACAAAAAAACTACTGCGCCATT